>NC_080390.1:51139961-51439961 GCF_028751815.1 Salvia miltiorrhiza
TTTTCCCTAAAGTAGAGCTGTATTTATCATCGTATCAGGTATTGCATGAGAATTCCTCTTGAGGAGCATGTCAATGACTGGCATTGTGAAGAGTGCTCTATGTCAAATTCACCCACATCTCGTCTCCTTGATGCGTCAAAAATTAACTCATCGGAAGTACGCAAAGGTGGTGAGCTGCCTGCGGAGAGTAGAAAGTTACCAAATGAATCAAGGGTGGGTATGGGTGATTGGGAAAAGAGTGTGGCAACTGGGAAGACTAAATACATCAGTGTCCAAGAAGCTATCAAGCTCTCATCAGGAGAGAAGCTACCTTTTCTGTCTTCAAGTAATCCTTGCCTCTCAAAAACTCCTCGCCGTAAAAGTGGGATGGGTAAATTTGATTCAACAACCAGGCATAGAAAAATAATGCCAGATTTCTCGTCTCACCAAAATCTTGCTTCAGGACCTTCTTGGCCAACGATGCCTCGAAAACCTGCCAATTTGGAGATCCGTAAAAAGCAAAAATTGCAACAATCCAAAATCACAGGTCAGTAATCATAGACAAGTTATCTTATATTGCAGGAGTAACAAAGATTGAGGTGCCTTCTTTACAAGAACTACTATCTCTCGTTGTTTTCTAGAAAAGCTTTGGGGGGGAATTGAGGTTGTGGATGGTTGTTGTACTGCTTTTTATGAAACACTGGTTTATTTCACTTTTGTACTGCTTAGTTATAGTTGAACAAATAATCCATTGTTTCTGAAGTAAGAGGATATGTACAAGCAAACAAGTTCGTATTATTTCATGCATGCTTGTAGATGGTTTGTTTCATTCTGGCGTGTACCCACTCTTTAGCTTGACTTATGTGGCTAAAGTCCTGCTTGGCTTTGCTCCACATGCAATTGGATTAAGTATGTAGCAATTCAATAATTATTCTTGAACTCATTGGATCAAACATTAAACATTATCAAAAGACAATAATGAGGAAATTTCTTTTTCATACCCTATATAAGAGAATGGAGGACATCAAATGAAAATAATTGCTGATTGCTACAGGTTTTGGGACTCTAGTATCACTAGGTTACCTCAGCTAGAATTTCCTTTTTGTTTTATTTTTTGCGTGAAAGTGCATGTCGTGTGAATTGCTCATGTCACATCTTTCATGTCTAAAATGCAATGAGTTATGGAATTGGTTTGAAAATATATGATTGGTATGCAAATATTCAAGATGGTTTCATCAGCAGGGTTTGGATCACCGAACAGCCTCCAACCTTCTGAAGCCCTGAAAGATGCACACTTGGTGAAGGAACAGCTTAGTAAAGTTCAATTGCCTGTGACAACAAGATCAGTGAAGCAGTCATCTTTACCATCAGTGAATACCTCACCAGTTTCCATCTCAGGTAAGAGCAGCATTTCACCAGTTTGCTCCATGATTTGTACTTCTCTGTTTCACAATATATGTACGTTATGCTTTAACACTCTTGATATATCAATCTAAGATTCTAAGGTACTTTTTCTTCATTGAGAATAATACCATCTGGTTTCCAATTTCAACGTTTTTCAAGGCTGAAAAATCATGCAACTGTCTATCAGATGACCTTGACTTTGATATCGGAATGGATAAGCTTGTGAAACTGTCTATCTATTCATATGTAGCAATTAGCATCCCTCATGATCTTGAAATTTGGACCAGGTCATCCAATTTTGAATCATATTCACATAAAGTTGCTTGCGAGAAAATTAGGCTCTTTGAAATATATCAACTGTATACTTGTTGTAGCTTGCTGAAATAGTGCGTTGTCCTTAGAATATTAGATAGCAGGCGAAAGTCTGGTTAAAAAGAACTGAAACTTATGATGGAGCCTGTAACCTGAAAAATGAAAATTGGCATGCAAATTTAAGTAGGGCAATAAAAAGTAATAATAATAAACTTGTAGTTCTTAAAAATATTCATTCGTATGCCCCCAGGTTTTAGGTTTTCCACAGTTACAAGACATGAAAAATGCTGAATCAAAATACTATGATGCCATCCCCACCATGCAACGCATGGTGCATGTTTACATTATTTATCTGATTGCACAAGAGATGCGAGTCCACTGAAATGTGAAGTAATGCTAATATTTGTGGGTAACACTTTGAAAGATGTACACGATAGTGAAGATAACAGGACATGTGATCCATGCATAATTGTTAGAAATAACACAACATTCACCCATATTTACAAATTTTCATGACTTAAAACATTGCAATTATAACATCCCCAATTTTTTCATAATACAATTTTGTAGATTCATTGGTAAAATGACGTCATTTTAGGGTACACGTCGGACAACTTTTGTTGATTAATTTTTGGGATGTTGTAATTGCAACAATTTAGAAGTCATGTGAAAATTGCAAATATGGGCAAAATTTGTGTTATTTCCGGCAATTAAACCTAAATGATAAACCATAATATGACAATGGAGAGTGTTATATATGAGCAATGGAGAGATAACTGAATCACAACCACATAATGCCTGCTTTATCTTTCACATGAAATCATGTTACACTTGTAGTATTAATTGTTTACAATTGGTTATGACTGTAGAAAACCTGAATCATGTTTTGGTGATGTTTAATACTCAATAGAATTTTATTTTGCAGGTGGTGATGGTCGTAATAATGCTATTGATCGGAGCACTTCTGGTGCTGAGAATACGAGTAAAATTCATTCGCTTGATTCTGCGAAATACTTACTGGTCCCTGCTTTGGATGCTTTGTGGAAGTAACTTTCTTAATCACCAAATGATACTACCTCAAATATAGACTTATCTCAAAAACTGTTTTTTTTTTTATAAATTGTTGCAAATTTGTGTATGAAAATATTTAAATCACACGCTTTCCCTAATATGGAAAGGAGCTGATGTTGGGTTTGAAGTGGATAAAAGGATATCACCGTTGTTTTACCTAGTGCAGGCATTCTTAGCTATCATGATAAATATTTTCATCTGGACCTCATTTTAAAAAAAGAATCACACATTTACGGCTGGATAGATACATCTTTGAAACTACAATATTTTCTCTACCCAGTGACTCTATTGGTTATTAATGAACAAGAATGAGTAGGATATATCTGGTGTAGTCTTCTTGAAGTTGAAACAGCCTCCTGTCATTTGATTTCTGAGAAATAAAGTTGTTTCATCAAATTTTATAAAATGAATTCATTTTAAGTTAGTTTTATCCTCTTTATAAGTATAGTGGTGGCAAACTTAAACAGTTGTAGAAGTGATTACAGTATATGTCTGAATCTCCTTATTCCTGACATTTAGTTTATGCTCTCCCACATCAAATGCATTCGACAACTTTCAGCTTCCTGGATAATTCTCCTTTAGTATAATCTCTAGTTTACTGCTAGGATTGTTACCAGT
This sequence comes from Salvia miltiorrhiza, assembly GCF_028751815.1. Classification (NCBI taxonomy): domain Eukaryota; kingdom Viridiplantae; phylum Streptophyta; class Magnoliopsida; order Lamiales; family Lamiaceae; genus Salvia; species Salvia miltiorrhiza. The sequence goes on from NC_080390.1 coordinate 51,143,346, forward strand.
TACGAAATGCCCCTACCACATTCTGATTTGCGATCATGAAATGCATTCTTTACACTCTTTATTATTTAAAGTTTCTGCATGCACAAGTATATATATATATTTATTTTCTGGTTATTAGGGGAAGCTTCAGGATCCTGGGTGATCATGCACAGAAAGAAATAAACCATCTAGTTCAAGCTTATCCTCCTTCACCAGTTCGTAAAAAGATCTATGAATTCTCAAAGAAAATGCCAAAAGTTCTTTGTTTCGAATTGGTTTCTTCCAAACCATTTTGGAACAACTTATTCAATGAGCATATTCCTGATCGAAGTGACATTGGTCTATATTTCTTTCCCGGAGTTGGAGAGAGGTGTGCCTTTATTTAGAGTTGGACTTGTTAATTTTTTTTAACCGCTGCTGTCATTTCTGGTTGTTAACTTACTCTTTACCTCACTTATTGGCAGCTCGGAGGAGGATTATGTCTTCCTGGTAGATCAAATAATTTCGACGAACTATGCATTGAGGAAACAGACTGCCGATGTTGAGCTGTTGGTTTTCAGCTCCAAACTTCTGCATGCCAATTGTCAATGTGGGGTCTTTATATCTCATGTGTTAAGTCATTATTCTTTTATGGACATGTTGATTTACGTGCATCTAACTAATTCTATCATTAGTTTTATATTGTGTCTTACGGGGTTAGTTGTAGAACTTACATTCTCTTGGATTTGATGGATTGAATAGAAAATTGTACAATTAGTCAATGATTAGAACCTTTCATCATTATAACTTCTTTGATGTAAGTAAGGGACCATCTCTTATAGTTTTGCGTGGTTAATTTAGATAATTGATGTCAAATCTTATTGTGTTTGTTAACTTTGTTTCCATTTCTGCTGAATTTTCATAAGAAGTATTCATGTTCCAGGTTGGGATGGAAAGTATTTCCTGTGGGGAGTATTCCGCCGTGTGAAACGAAATGCCACAACATGCTCAGACAATACAGTTCTGGATTCGACAGTGCAACCATCAGATGGTGTGAATCACGACCAGAGTCAGGTGCACGACAGTAACGAAGTTGACATGGACATCGACATGGTAGGTGGCATCAATGTGGGAAGAGTAGATGTTCCAGTTAAAAAAGAACCTAGAGCTGCTATGGCTTTGCCGGAGTCGGCCCTGCAGGTGGCCTCCGGCCTAAGAGTTGCACCGGTTGCCATGATTCCTTCACCAAATGTCAAAGTAGAGTCTCATGATCTCATTCCTCCTGGATTTGAGGAGGTGTATAGGCTAAGAATCCAGAGTTTGTCTACTCCGATGGTCGACATTGGGAATCAAGGCGTAGGCAAGGGGCGATGATCGTTCTTTTTCTTGGAATATGGGATCTGAAAATGTACAAAAAATGGGTTGTGAAATCAGTGTTAGATTTTTGATGTGGAAGTGTATAAAGCTTATCTGCAGCATTTGTTTGGGTAATTTTGTTGTAGTGGTGAATTGTTTATATTATGACCCTGATGTAGAAATTAGACAGGTGGTGCTCACCATCCAAATTTGGTTTTTGGTACAATCAATTTGTTTAATTGTCATTTTTGCTCCAGTTTTTCCTTTCTTTGGGCTTTTATGAGTTGTTTGTCGTGGTAACAATTTATTTTATTAATTAAAAAGGACAATTAAAAATTAAGATGATCCCTTTTTATATTAGAGTTAGATATAGAAATGGGGTCATCAACTCTCTACTCTCAAATCACCACCAACAGCGCGAAGCCTGAGTTGATTCTGCATCTTATTCTTCTCCCGAATTTCAAAACCCACGGTAATCCCTCTCTCCAGTTTCTTTGCTTAATTTGATTTTCACTTGTCACATTTGTAATCACTCTTCGCTAAGTTCCTGGTCGTTATTAGGGGTGTGCATTCGGTTATATGGTTCGGTTTTTTCTAAAACCAAATCAAACCATATTTTAATTCGGTTTGGAAAAAAAAACCGAACCGAACCGAATTAACCGAATAAACCGAACCGAATTAACCGAAATTTTCATAGTTAAAACCGAACCGAACCGAAAAACCGAATTAATCCAAAAAAAACGAAAAAACCGAAATTTTGAAAAAAAAATCAAAAATTCCGAAAAAAAACTATTAAATTAAAAAATATTTGAAGTTAGATATTATAAATTTATAATTAAAATATTATATATATTATATTATATATATATAAAACCAAATTAATAAAAAAACCGAAATTTTGAAAAATCAAAAATCAATAATTCTGAAAAAAAAACTATTAAATTAAAAAAATATTTGAAGTTAGATATTATAAAATTATAATTAAAATATTATATATATATAATTCGGTTTTTCGGTTTTGTTCGGTTTTAAAAAATCCGAACCGAACCGAACCGAAAAACCGAAATTTTATGAAAAAATAAACCGAACCGAACCGAAAAACCGAAAAAACCGAACCATATTTCAAAATTTCGGTTTGGATCGGTTTGGTTATTCGGTTTCGGATTTTTTGCTCACCCCTAGTCGTTATGGACTTGTGTGCTCCCACTTCCAATAACTTTGTTGTGTTTTTGAATCGCTGCATGTGGATATTAACAACCAAAAAGCAATCTTTACCCGATTCTTAAAATCACGAGCATTTGCCTGTGAAGTTAGTGAAGAATGCTATTGTGTTTACTACCACTCTCAAAAAATTGTGTTCAAACAGCTGGAGTTTATGGTTCTTCAACCATCTTACATTTCTTACTCAAAGTTCTTACCATTGCTGAGGCAAACTAAGTCTGTAAACGAAGGCCTCCAAACCCATGCCCAGCTAACTAAACTTGGATTATCCCAGGATCCCAAACTCCGTAACCATTTGATAAATTTCTATTCTAAGTCTGGAGTTTTTTCTCATGCCCGCAAGCTGCTTGAAGAAAGTCCTGAACCAGATTTGGTTTCTTGGTCCTCGTTGATATCCGGGTATGCTCAGAATGGCCTTGGGGAAAAGGCCCTTTTGGCCTTTCACGAGATGCAGGCCTTGGGCGTTAAGGGGAATGAGTTCACCTTCCCCAGCGTGCTCAAGGCATGTGCAAACACCACCAATTTTGTGCTCGGGAAGCAAGTCCATGGAATTGTAGTGGTAGCTGGGTTTGAATCGGATGTTTTTGTTGCAAATACTCTAGTGCTTATGTATGCAAAATGTGGTAGCATTTTAGACTCCAGGAGGTTGTTTGGGGACATCCCTGAGCGAAACGTGGTTTCTTGGAATGCTTTGTTGACATGTTATACTCAAAGCGATCTTTTTGGGAAAGCGATGGGATTGTTTCAGGAAATGATTGTAGGTGGAATTAGGCCGGATGAGTATAGTTTGTCAACTGTATTGAATGCTGCCACAGGTCTAGGAGATATTGGTCAAGGCAAGAAGATTCATGGCCATTTGATAAAGCTTGGGTATGAGGGTGATCCATTCTCATTGAATGCACTAGTAGACATGTATGCAAAAGGAGGAGATCTTGGAGGTGCAATAAATGTTTTCATTAATGTGCCGGAACCTGATATTGTTTCTTGGAATACTCTTATTGCTGGTTGTGTATCTCGTGAACGTCACGTTTGGGCCTTGGAACTGTTAGATCGGATGAAAAGTTCCAGGGTGAACCCTAATTTGTTCACCATGTCTAGTGCTCTTAAAGCTTGTGCAGCATTAGGTGTCAAGGAATTAGGAAAACAGCTTCATGCCAAATTGATAAAGCTGGAGACTATGAAAGATCCCTTTGTGAATGCTGGCCTCATTGACATGTACTGCAAGTGTCGTTTGATGAAGAGTGCTGTAACTGTTTATCATTTGATGCCAGAAAAGGAATTGGTCGCAACAAATGCATTGATGTCGGGACTCTCACAGAATGGGGAGATAAGGGAAGCTCTCACCCTGTTTCTGGAGATGCATAAGCAATGTATGGAATTTAACCAGGCTACTTTTCTAGCAGTGCTTAACACTATTGCTGACTCGGAGGCTACTAGCATCTGCAAGCAAGTTCACACGCTTATTATGAAGTCTGGTTACCAAGCTGATACTTTCATTAAAAACAGCCTTATTGACTCGTATGGAAAGTGTAGCCAGGTTCACGATGCTGCTAGAGTTTTTGAAGAATGCCCAAATGTGGATCTACCATCTTATACATCATTAATGACGACATATGCTCAACGCGGACAAGGTGAAGAAGCTTTGAAGCTCTACTTGAAGCTACTAGAAATGGATACTAAGCCGGATTCGTTTGTTTGCAGTTCTCTTCTCAATGCTTGTGCGAATTTGTCAGCGTATGAGCAGGGGAAGCAAATTCATGTTCATGTCTTGAAAATGGGGTTCATGTCAGATGTCTTTGCTGGGAATTCACTTGTCAACATGTACGCCAAATGTGGAAGTATCGAGGATGCTGGTCATGCTTTCTCTGAGGTTCCAGAGAGAAGTGTGGTCTCCTGGTCTGCGATGATTGGTGGGCTAGCACAGCACGGCCGGGGTGAAGAGGCCCTCAATTTGTTCAACGACATGTTGAAAGACGGTGTAGCTCCCAATCATATAACATTAGTCAGTGTCCTCTCTGCGTGTAATCATGCCGGTCTAGTTGATGAAGCTCAATGGTATTTTGAGACTATGAATGAGCGATTTGGCATAGAACGAACGCAGGAGCACTATGCTTGCATGATTGATGTCCTTGGCCGAGCTGGTAAGTTGGACAAAGCAAAGGGCCTCGTCAATAGCATGCCGTTTGAAACTAATGGCGCCATTTGGGGGGCACTTCTTGGAGCCGCCAGAATTCATAAGGACGTAGAGCTAGGAAGACATGCTGCTGAGATGCTCTATACTCTCGAACCAGAAAAGTCGGGTACACATATTCTCCTGGCTAATATTTATGCTTCAGCAGGATTATGGAAAGACGTTCGTAAGGTGCGAAGATTAATGAAAGACCGCAAAGTGAAGAAGGAACCGGGGATGAGCTGGATGGAGGTGAAAGATAAGATTCACACATTCATTGTTGGAGATAGAAGCCATCCTAGAAGTGAAGAGATATATTTGAAACTTGCGGAGCTGGGGCATCTGATGGCCAAAGCCGGTTATGTTCCTTTGTTAGACACGGACCTCCATCACGTTCAAAGTAAAGAAAAGGAAATTCTCCTCTCCTACCACAGTGAAAAGCTTGCTGTGGCTTTTGGACTGATAGCTACCCCATGTGGAGCTCCTATCAGGGTGAAGAAGAACCTTCGAATCTGTTTGGACTGCCATACGTCGTTCAAGTACATCTCTAAGATAGTGTCGAGAGTGATCATCGTTAGAGATATCAACCGTTTCCACCACTTCAGGGACGGGTCTTGTTCCTGTGGGGATTATTGGTAGTGTTGCTCGACTTCTCGTGCTGCTGAAGAAGCATGTTAGGGTTCTCAGTTTCTTGGATGATTCAGGTGGAATAAAAGATGAGGTACCAAATTTGTTATTTTAGTTCTGCACATAATAAGCATGCATGCTCAATACTATTTGCTAGGGAATGTGTTGATAAACTCTAGATGCAGAAGAGTGATCGATCTATTTAGTTGAACAAAAGAAATATATATATATATATAAAAGCCAATTTTAATTCTTCTATTAATATTGATGATGCTATTAGTCTAAGAGTACATTTGGATGGGTTTGTGATGAACAAAATTTAGTGTTTATATTCAGGCTACAAAGACTAGTCTCATTTTTGTGGTGTTTTTCCTCATGCTAACTGCAAATGTCTTCTTTACCTTGGAGGCGGACAGGTGAAGATGTTAGGCGACATTAAATCAATAATTTTTCTTCATAATAATGTTTGAATTTTGGGCTGGCAAGATATGTGGGTGCCTTTGGAAGTCTAAATTAAAGGGTAGTCTCATTGATTTTAATATTTAATAGGAGAATTTTAGGCTGGCAAGACATGTGGGTTCCTCATACTAACTACGTTCAATCTGATTATAATAACTTTATTATAATTTGGTGTGTAAATTTTGTTAGTTATAAGTTTATATTATTGTGAAAATTATTTTATTTATTTTATTTTATTTTATCTGTAAATTATATTTTTCTTTCATTTCTATATCTTTTTTTGTTGTTTTGTTTTATTTCGTTCTAAAATTATGAAATTTGACTAATTATAAAATACTATGAATATCAAATTAAAGATCACGATAAGAGCTTTAATTTTGATATATTTTAATAAATTTTTGATTTAAAATGTAAAATTTATATTTATTTAAAGGTTTAATTTTTTTTAAAAAAACTCTTCTCTCTCATCTTTTTCTTGAATAAAATTATTTTTAAATTCTTTTTTTTTATATTTTCATTTTTTAACTTTTTTTTGCTTTTTCATAATATCAATTTTTATTATTGTGAATTCTTCTTTACTTTTTATTTTTCAAAATTCAGTTCAAATATATTTAATTAAAATTAACTCTTTAGTATAGTTATAAATATAATAACTAAGTTGATATCTATTTTATAAAAATATAAAAATATTTTTCATACATTGCACGAGTGCAAATGCTAATTTTAACTTAACTTAGGATTCAAGATTATGGTGAGCATTGAGTATTCTGTGGAGTATAATTGAATGTTGCGTGTGTTTTATCTTAATATATATTTTTAACTAGTGCATTTAATATTTGAAAAATAATATTTCACTTTTAATTATATTAATTGGTGATAGATAAGAGAACATGTTTAATAATTTAAATTGAGGTAATTATAAAGCTTCAAAATTTGTTTTTAAAATTTATTTTATTCATGTTAATATATTGGTTATTTTTATTAATAGATGTAGATATTATTTTTTATCTTCTTTGAGGAGGAAAGAAAAAGAAGGGTCTGATACAACATCACGATCACATCTTTTAACTTATGTTATTAAATTCAAAGTAAACATTTACAAAATTTAATAAGTAAACTTAGGGGTGTCTAAATCGGGTTGTACGAGTACTCTATCTGAATTTTGCGAGTACTCGATCCTGATTTTTCCGCAATTCTTCTATTTGATACCCGACTCGATGGAAATGCCGGGTACCCTAATACTTGATGCGGGTATTAGGGTACCCGCATACCCGTATTTTAGTGTATTTTTTTTCTTGATTAATTTTGCCGCCGACGCATTTGGATTAATGTTGAAGCCTGTGTGGATTTGAAATTTTGAATGATGATGGGTTGTTATCACGCTCATCATCATGTTAGTTTTGCATTATTATTAGTAATTTATAAATTAAGTCATGCAATGTGATTTACAACTCTGAATCTCTATTGTAGTAGAAGAAATCTCTTAAAATTGAAATACTAGTGACTACATAGATCCCACATGAGAAGCTAAGCATCTTTGGAAGTCTTGTTTGTATATCCAATACTGCGCCATAAATTTCAAACACGCAAATAATTCCTTTTACTAACTTTCTAAATTTTACTCCCTCCGTCTACCAAGATTTTATATTTCAAATACCCCATTCCTATTCTGTCGGGACTGGAGCAAGGCAGAAGAGAAGCAACGGGTACCGTATTAGGATTTAGGATTTTGAATTTTGGATATTAAGATATTATTAAATTATATTCTCTCCGTCCACGAAAGAATTTCCTAGGAAGGAGTGACACAAGTTTTTAAAAAAAATTTATTGAATGTATTGAAAGAGGAGAAAAGATTGTTGAGTGTATTAGGAGTGGTGAAAAAGTGTTATAATGAATATCGAGAATTGTAAAAAAGTGAAAAATAAGAGAATATAGGGTATAGTCTAAAAATAGGTAGGAAGTTTTTTTGTGGACGTTTAAAAAAAAAAGATAGAAAGTTCTTTCATGGACGGAGAGAGTATAAAAAAATATTAATTAAATATTAGGCGGGTATTCGGGTATACCCAATACTAACATTTTTTGGGATTTTAATACCCGATTTCGACCCGCACCCCGTAAACAGCGGGTCTCGGGTACTCGAAACCCACACGGGTATCGGGGTCGGGTCGGGTATACCTGATACCCGCAACCCGTTTTGCACCCCTAAGTAAACTAAAAATAAAATATGCTACACTTTACATTATTTCTACAATTATACAATTATAAGATAGTATAAGTTACAAGTCTAAGTCTAAAATTACAAATCTAAATATTATAAATTAGAGGTTCGACGGTTAACCTAAACCTATAAATTGATAGTTAATCGACTGTTTGATTCGGCTATTAATCATCAGTTCACAGGCTCAAGAAAATATAACTGCAATCAACCTTTGGTCTAGTCGGTTCCGGTTTTGAGGCGCCCCTTGATCAACAGTTTTGGGCCAAACCTTTGCCAATGGCCTGATTTCGAGTTGGAACCACCAGTTCAGGTTAGTTTGAGCAAAGGCTACACACCCCATTCTAGCTAAAACTATATAGTAAAAGGAAATTTTATTTATATGAATAAAATTATGAAAAATAGAAGCTTTTGAGACCAAAATATCCTTGTCTCGTATAATAGTGTAAAATACATTATTAAACGCTTTTTTTTAGTTACATGATTTTGCAAAATTATGTATTAGCCGCGGAAAATATCTAACATCATATTTTATAGTACTATATATATATTTTTCACAATTACACACTTTTACAAAAAAAAAGTGTAATAATGTAAAATACATTATTATACAATCACTGTGATTATTACACGATTTTGCGAAAAATTGTATAATATTGCACTCTTTTCTTGCAAAAGGGTGTAATAGTTGCAAATTTAGTGGCGACATTCGGAGGTGACAATGGCGTTAAGTGTTTGAACACGACGGTGGAGAATCGAGAGAGAAGTAGCGTAGATCGAGGCGGTCCAAATCGATGCAATACAGAGAGAGAGAGAGAGAAAGCAAGAAGGTGGATAGTGTGTGTGCATTGATCTAGCGGTAGAAGGTTAATGCCTAAGATCTAAGGTGGATGGGTTCAAGTCCTTCGTCGGGCGATCTTTGAATTTCTTTATTTATTTATGTAATTTATCAAAAAGAAAAAAAGAAGAAGAAATGAGGTAGATATCAATGCAACGCAGGAAGAGAAAGAAAGAAAGACAAGCGAATGACATAGCGGCAATAATGGTTGCGCCGTAGCAGCAACAACGGTGGTGGATGACAGAGGCGGTGCAAGATGGGGAGGGGGGTGGCGGTGGCGGTGAGAGAGAGAGAGAAATGTTTAGTGACGACAACAACGCATGCAGAAAGAAGAAAAGGGAATGGCGACAATATGAGTTTAGGAGGAGGTGATGCAGTTTGGTGGATTTTTTTAGTTATTTTTGAATATCATTAAAATGTATATTAGTATGTTTACACCAAAAAAGATTAGTATTATTAATTTTTATATTAATGGATACTATTTCCTTTTATTACGGCTGTGTTTATTTTGATGGATAAATTTATTCATGAAAAATGAATAATAATAAAAATTTATGTCTTGAAATGTCTTCTTTCTTTTCCAACATTTGACACACAAAAGAGATTTTCACTATTTTTCCTTCCTTATTTTCACTGGATGGATAATATTATTCATCCTTGAAGTTAAAATAAGGAAGGAAAAATGGTAAACATCTTTTTTGTATCAAATGTTGGAAAAAAAAAGAAATATTTGAAAGCATAAATTTTTGTTATTTATATTTTTAAATGAATAAATTTATCCATCCAAATAAATGCAGTACAAGCGAAAACGAACAGATTGAACTATTAACTCTTCGAAAAAGACATACTTTCATATCTACCTTTTAATTGTTAGATAACTATTAATTAACTCTTCAAAAGAAACATACTTTCATATCTATTTTCTAATTGTTAGATAAATATATATGGTCTGGAGGTAGTTTTGTTAGTTGGTACTGTTAATGTGGTACGGTTAAAGAATTGTGCCTATTGATAAACCATTATGGACATTTAATGTTTTGGGCTTCGGCTCAAAACAAATCTTTGGGCTTTATCCCCTAACCCCAAACACCGCACCATAGAAAGAAAGAGCGCCAAAGAAAAGGATTCTCTCACTTCCTCTCTCCTCTGTACAGTTTGACTGTGTGAGTGTGTTGTTCCACCGGCAAAATTCAAACTTGGGCTTGTCACCGCCAAGAAAGAAAAACAAAGAAAAGAAGAAAATGAGCAGAAGTAGCGACGACAGTGTTAGCACTAGAAACCAGCGGGTGGGTTTGATATTTGACGAGCGGATGTATAAACACTACGCTCCTCATGAAAAGGATCATGTTGAATGCCCTGATCGAATTCGGGTCATCTGGGACCTCCTCAATTCTTCTGGCCTCGCCAAAAGGTCCCTTCTTTCACCCCATAACGTGTGTGTGTGTGTGTGTGTGATAGAGAGAGAGCTTGTGGTTCGGTTTTAGGTTGTGTAATGATGTATAGGTTTCGTTAGGTTGCCTTTCGCCACAAACTTTTAACTTTTGCTATACTTTGAATTACTGTTTTTGGGTTGTAGAAACAGGATTGTTTTGTTCTGAACGATATTAGCCTCACTTTCTCCAGGTGTATTATTTTGAAGGCCAAGGCCGCAGAAGATAATCATTTAGCCTTGGTTCACACCAAAAACCATATCACTTTGATTAAGAATATTAGTTCCAAAAACACTAAGTCAAAGAGAAAAAGAATTGCTGAAAAATTTGACTCTATATATTTCAATGAGGGTTCAACTGAAGCTGCTTGTCTTGCTGCTGGCTCTGTCATAGAGGTATGATTTTTGAGATTGGTGAACACGACATATTCTACAATATTTTTCTGTGAAATGTATATCGTTAAGAAATTATGTCTCTGGCAATTATGAAGTAGCAAGTCAGATGTTACATTCACTTGGTTTTATAGTTTAGAAAAATTTGATTCAGTAATCTTTTTCATTGATAATACTCTCTCATTTGCTACTTTAGGCTGCAGAAAAAGTTGCCAAAGGGGAAATTGATTCAGCCTTCGCTATTGTGAGGCCTCCTGGTCATCATGCTGAGGAAGGTGAACCAATGGGTTTTTGCCTTTATAACAATGTTGCTATTGCCGCAAGTTATCTTCTGAACGAAAGAGTGAGTATTTGTTTCTGTCTTAAATATCTGAGAGTTCGATGCCTGTTAATGAACTTATGTGACTACTTTTCACAATGTAGCAAGAATTGGGGATCAACAAAATCCTTATAGTTGACTGGGATGTACACCATGGAAATGGTACTCAAAAAATGTTCTACAAAGATCCTCGAGTACTTGTCTTCTCGGTGCATAGGTATATGGAAAATTTATATATGATAATCTATACTCTTAGAATGTGAACTTTTGCCTTTTTTTTGGATGATCAAATGCCCCAATTCAACCAAGTTATGAAGTTTGCCTCTTGTATATATTTATTTCTCTATAAGGGAACCCGATTAAAGAGAGTTTTTCAAACCTACAATTGTGATACTGACTCTTAGTAATGTCCTTGATATTGTTACTTGCCATGTTGGGTAATTTTTTTTATCGTGTTTTCTCCACTATATTAGACATGACTTTGGCACATTCTATCCAACTGGTGATGATGGCTCATATATCATGACCGGGGAAGGGGCAGGTGCTGGTCACAACATTAATGTCCCTTGGGAGCACGGCAAGTGTGGAGATGCTGACTACCTCGCTGTTTGGGACCACATATTGATCCCCATTACTAAGGAATTCGAACCCGACATGATAATCATCTCTGCCGGATTTGATGCAGGTTGTCTAACTTCCTTATGTGTCTCTTAATATACTTCTGGCATCTTGTTATGCATCATTTTCTTAGTTTGCTGTACAGCCTGTACTTCATGAAATTCCGGTCTTTGAATCTTTATACCATGTCTGTTTACTCATCTTTATCATCCAACTTACACTTTTTACACACTTTTCAGGCTCATAGATTGAGCTGTAGTTTGTCAATTTCATGTTTTTTAAATAACGACTTTAGAGATTTTTTTTTCAATAAAAAAAAGAAACGAGTACGCATATATGCCACAGAATGGAGGACAAGTACTAATAATACCATAAAAAAACAATTACTACTAAGTATGGTGTCTGAATTTTTCTGAAAAGATCAAACTGTGATGTCGATGTACTTTAGAACACTCGAAAGAAATTGTTGCCCTTTGAACTATCGACTGTTTGGGAAGAACATAAATACTTGAGTATGTAGCTGGGTTGCTTTTTATTGAGTCTTGCATTGAACTCCTGCAATTGTTAGTCAAAAGTGGCTGCCACCAACCTTCTTCACCAACCACCTCACACCAACCACCTCACACCAACCACCTCCAAATTTTCCTATAAATAGAGAGCTCTTCAGCAGCATCCAACACAACAACACCAAACAACCATCAAAGCTTTCTGCTAGAGAGAGATAGAGAAAGAGAGAGAGAGAAAAATCTTGTGAGAGAAAACTTCAGTGTGGAAGTTATACACGAGTGATAAAAGTGAGTTGAGAGATAGCCTCTGCGTAGGCAGATACAAAATACAGTGTGGTATTTTTGTTGTACTCCTCCTTTTGAGATTCTTTAATATATTGGTGTGGGTCCGTGGACGTAGGCAGTTTGGCCGAACCACGTTAAAAATATCGGTGTCATTTTTCTTCTCGTTTCATATCGGTCGATATTCACAATATTGAGTCACACTTGATCCCGGGCGGAATTAGTTGCGTCTAATTTCCTAACAACTGGTATCAGAGCCACGTTGGTGGCGAATTTTTTTTTCTTGCGCTGGTACTATTCACGTGAATAGTGAATTCGTGAATAGTAAATTTTGCGAACAGTGTTTCGTGCGCAACGGTAATTATTCTTTTAAAATTCTTAGTATGCTCTGTGGTTGCAGTGTAAACTGAACCTCCACATCAGAAACGAATTTTTTGAGAAAATTATCGTGTTTTTTGATCGAGTGGGAGCAATGTCGACAGACGATAAAATTTCCAAAATGGAAAAATTCAATGGTGTGAATTTTGGATTTTGGAAAATGCAAATGGAGGATTACTTGTACCAGAAGGACCTGTATAAGCCCTTGAAGGAAAAGCCAGTGGATATGAAGGACGACGAGTGGGAGGTGCTTGATCGAAAAGCACTCGGCGCAATCAGACTGACCTTATCAAAGTCAGTCGCCTTCAACATAAAGCATGAGAAGACAATAGCGTCTCTCATGAAAGCTTTATCCAGCATGTACGAGCAGCCGTCTGCAGCAAATAAAGTTCATTTGATCAAGAAATTGTTCAATATGAAAATGACGGAGAGCGGAAGATTTGGAGAACATTTGAACGAGTTCAACGAAGTGACGGACCAACTTACCACGGTGGACATCAAATTCGATGATGAGGTCCGGGCTTTGTTAATTCTTGGGCAGTTACCTGAGAGCTGGAATGGCACAGTTACGGCCATTAGCAGCTCTGCCGGTAAGTCCAAAATGAAGTTCGATGATGTCGTGAGCATGATCTTAACCGAGGAGATCCGGAGGCAGTCAGATGTAGTCTCCACTTCAGGTGCCGCTTTAAATGCAGAAAGCAGAGGCAGAAACTCAAACAGAAGTCAAGGGCGTGGACGGAGCAAGTCAAGGAATGGCAGACAGAGCTCCAGGATCCACAAGAATTCCAACAAATCAAAGTCTGTTGAATGTTGGAACTGTGGTCAGGTCGGACACTACAGAACGCAGTGTAAAGTACCTTCAAAGGGAAACGAGACAAAGACCGAAGCCAATGTTGTGGCTGAAGAAGAAGGCGATGCCTTGATATGTTCCATGGAGAAAAGGGCCGAGTATTGGGTCATAGACTCTGGAGCATCTTTCCATGCCACCTCGAATCGAAATTCCTTCATAAATTACATGTCGGGAAATTTCGGAGAAGTATATCTTGGAGATGATCATCCATGCAGCGTGGTGGGCATAGGAGAAGTACAGATCAAACTCAATGGATCTGTATGGAAATTGAAGGACGTGAAACACATTCCAGAGTTGAGGAAGAACTTGATCTCCGTCAAGCAATTGTCAAGAGAAGGATGTGATACACACTTCTCTGGTGATTATTGGAAAATCACTAAGGGCGCAATGATTCTTGCACGTGGCAAGGATACTGGAAGCCTATACACAACGATGAATGCGTGTGTGACAATTGCAGTTGCTGATAGCAAGAAGAATGCAAATCTGTGGCACCAAAGACTTGGGCACATAAGCCAGAAAGGGCTCAAGTATATGCATTCGAAAGGGAAACTACCAGAGCTTCAGTCTGTTGATATAGACTTTTGCGAAAGTTGTATCTACGGGAAGCAGAAGAGGGTGAGTTTCAATACCAGTGGTAGAACTCCGAAGTAAGTAAAGCTTGAGTTAGTCCACACAGATGTTTGGGGCCCAGCAGCAGTTTCATCCAATGGCGGAAAGTCTTACTTTGTGACTTTCATCGATGACCACTCGAGAAAGGTGTGGGTTTACTTCTTGAGACACAAGTCAGAGGTGTTCGAGGCGTTCAAGAAGTGGAAGGCCATGGTGGAAAATGAAACTGGCTTACGGATAAAGAAGTTGAGATCCGATAATGGTGGAGAATACGAAGATATGGCGTTCAAGAAATTTTGTTACCAGGATGGCATCAAGTTAGAAAGGACGTTGCCAGGGACACCACAACAAAATGGAGTTGCAGAACGCATGAACCGGACGTTGACAGAAAGAGCTAGGAGCATGAGGATACATGCAGGACTGCCAACACAATTTTGGGCAGAAGCTGTCAACACAGCGGCATATCTCGTTAACCATGGGCCATCTGTACCATTGGAGTACAGAATACCTGAGGAAGTTTGGAGCGGCAAAGAAATTAAACTTTCTCACTTGAAAGTATTTGGTTGTGTCGCGTATGTACACATTAGTGATAATGCCAGGAGTAAGCTCGACTCCAAATCACTAAAATGTACTTTCATTGGATATGGTGGAGATGAGTTCGGGTACCGTTTTTGGGATGACAAAAACAGGAAGGTCATTCGAAGCAGGAATGTCATATTCAATGAAAATGTGATGTACAAGGACAGGAATGCAGTGCAGTCCACCGACACAACAAGTGACGATCCAACATACGTTGATCCAGATGATACTGCAGAGTGCAGTACATCAAAGCAAACAGATGAAGGTTTGCAGACGGAGGAGCCCAACTCTGAGGCTGATCCACCACAGTCTCCAGTTCCAGCTCCAACTCCTATACCCAGGAGGTCATCTCGACCTCATGTTCCAAACAGGAAGTACATGAATCAAATGTTACTGACCGATGCTGGTGAACCTGAATTCTATGAAGAAGCATGTCAAGTCGGAGATTCTGTCAAGTGGGAGCTTGCAATGAAAGAAGAGATAAAATCTCTTATCTCTAATATGACGTGGGAACTAGTTGAGTTGCCCAAAGGAAAGAAAGCTCTACACAACAAATGGGTGTACAGAATCAAAGAAGAGCATGATGGTTCAAAGCGATATAAGGCAAGATTGGTAGTCAAAGGTTTCCAACAGGAAGAAGGAATTGACTACACAGATATCTTTGCTCCGGTTGTAAAGTTGACAACAATCCGATCGGTCCTGAGTATTGTTGCAACGGAGGACTTGCATCTAGAGCAGTTAGATGTGAAAACTGCTTTCCTCAATGGTGACTTAGAGGAGGAAATATACATGCAACAACCAGATGGATTCTCTGTCAAAGGAAAGGAGAAGCTGGTGTGCAAGTTGAAAAAGAGCCTGTATGGCTTGAAGCAAGCTCCAAAGCAATGGTACAAGAAGTTTGATGGATTCATGCAGAAAAATGGCTACATGAAGTGCAATGCTGACCATTGTTGTTACTTCAAGAGGTTCGAGTCCAGCTATATCATCTTGCTACTTTATGTTGATGACATGTTAGTAGCCGGCTCAGACTTGAACGAAATCAAGAAGTTGAAAAGACAGCTTTCAGCGGAGTTCGAGATGAAGGACTTAGGAGAAGCAAAGCAAATTCTCGGGATGAGAATTTACAGAGACAAGCAAAAAGGTGTTTTGCAGTTGTCTCAGGCCAACTACGTCAATCGAATCTTGCAAAGATTCAACATGAGCAGTGCTAAGCCGGTTAGCTCAGCATTAGCTAACCATTTTCGCCTATCCAAAGAGCACTCTCCAAAGACTAAGGAGGAAAGAGACTTTATGGCTAAAATTCCTTACGCCTCAGCCATTGGAAGTCTAATGTATGCCATGGTCTGTACTAGACCAGATATCGCTCATGCAGTGGGAGTTGTGAGCAGATTTATGGCAAATCCAGGAAAGCAGCATTGGGAAGCAGTAAAGTGGATATTGAGATATCTACGTGGATCTACTGATAGATGCTTATGCTTTCGACGAGGTGATGTAGCACTACAAGGTTTTGTAGATGCAGATTTTGCCGGTGAGGTAGATCGCAGGAGAAGCACTACCGGTTATGTCTTTACTGTTGGCACGACTGCTGTTAGTTGGATCTCGCAGATACAAAAGATTGTTGCTTTATCCACTACAGAAGCAGAGTACGTGGCAATCACCGAGGCTAGCAAAGAAATGATCTGGTTACAAGGGTTGTTGGCAGAATTGGGTTTTGATCAGACGAAGAATGTCTTGCACAGCGATAGTCAGAGTGCGATACATCTGGCAAAGAATTCAGCATTTCATTCTAGAACAAAGCATATTGGACTTCGTTATCATTTCATCAGATCTCTGTTGGAGGATGAGGTGTTAATACTTGAAAAGATCCAAGGAGCTCAAAATCCAGCCGACATGCTTACAAAGGCAGTAACCATTGATAAATTGAAGTTGTGCTCAGCTTCAATTGGTTTGCTAGAATGACAAAGACAGAAAGGCTGCTGCGTTGATCGAGGTGTGAAGACAGATTGAAATCAGTCTTCAAGTGGGAGATTGTTAGTCAAAAGTGGCTGCCACCAACCTTCTTCACCAACCACCTCACACCAACCACCTCTCACCTACCACCTCCAAATCTTCCTATAAATAGAGAGCTCTTCAGCAGCATCCAACACAACAACACCAAACAACCATCAAAGCTTTCTGCTAGAGAGAGATAGAGAAAGAGAGAGAGAGAAAAATCTTGTGAGAGAAAACTTCAGTGTGGAAGTTATACACGAGTGATAAAAGTGAGTTGAGAGATAGCCTCTGCGTAGGCAGATACAAAATACAGTGTGGTATTTTTGTTGTACTCCTCCTTTTGAGATTCTCTAATATATTGGTATGGGTCCGTGGACGTAGGCAGTTTGGCCGAACCACGTTAAAAATATCGGTGTCATTTTTCTTCTCGTTTCATATCGGTCGATATCCACAATATTGAGTCACACTTGATCCCGGGCGGAATTAGTTGCGTCTAATTTCCTAACAGCAATCACTTCTATAGTGAAAACCCACCTCTTAAATTATTTGGAAGATTGCAAATCAGATGTCGTGTAAGTTGTAATAAAAGCTAGGGCGTGGTGCTTGTGGTCACCATCGGACTTATTATACATCAGAGGAACAACACCTTCAGCCTGACTGCCTGAGCCAGATATGAGATTCTTCCTTGAATCACAAAATGCACATCACATTCTTTATTTGTGTCATGCAATTGATTTCGTTTGCTGCTTTTGTCATTTCATTTTTTGCCATTCAAACGGAAATTTCACTTTGCAATGTAGTTTATTCATTTAATAAAGGTTTACTTACAAGTTAGTTTTTGTGGTGTTGAATTTGAACAGCGAAAGGGGATCCTTTGGGGGGATGTTGTGTTAGTCCAAATGGGTACTCAATTATGCTCCACAAGGTTAGTACTTGAAACAGTTGTACTTATCATTCTGCTGTCTGGTTTGCTTTCCTATGACTACATAGCTGTGTTCGGTATCTCTTATCTCTTCACCGTGATTGCATATGATGCTTGATGTAGTTGATGAAGTTTGCTGGGGGAAAAATTGTCATGTCACTCGAAGGAGGATACAATCTGAACTCAACAGCATGTTCTGTGCGGGCATGCGTTGAAGTATTGCTACACGAAAAGTCTCCTAATGTGGTGTTGGCGGCTAACCCTTTTGATTCTACGTGGAGCGTGATACTAGATGTAACTGTTAAATATGAAAGCTATCTAATTTTAAAGGAACACATAAGTTTCTAATCTTAGGAGTTGATGACATGATATGTCAATAATTTCTCGTGCTTTTTGTGTTTAGGTAGGGCGAGTGTTAAGGCCGTATTGGGCATGTGACCTTTTAGACTTGGATAAGCTCTGGACCTTTATGGGATCATCAGATGACCAAGACTTAATAGACTTCAATGAGTTCTCGACCGTTTTAGGGTCTGAGCAGAACCTCCCAGCCCTAGCTCAGGAAAAGAAAACGACCACGTTGGAGCAGTTGGGCAGTCTTATGCCTGAACCCTCCATTGCTAAGAAGACATCCACCTTATCCCTTGCTGAGCCATCTGACACGGAGCCCCTCTGCAAACGTCTCAAGTCAAAGGCGTCTACAACTAAGAGAGTTCTGACTTACTCTCCCGAGATCTCCTCACCCTTCAAACAGATTTCAGCCCCCCACTCTTCTGATAATCCTCTATCAGTTGTCCCCATCCAACAGACTCTCCCAGAAACTGTTGTTCATGTTGAAGAAGATGATGAAGCATAAAGGTAAAATCTTATTGATAACTTGGGAAGAAAACTTTAGCAACAAAAGAGAGATTACAGCTATTTATAGCAAATGAAAAATGCAGAGAGCGTGAGCTTCTAACGGCACACATGCCAGCTCAGCCAAAAGATGCTAACGACGTGCATGACAAAAGTTAACGTGCATGTGTTCTAGAAGCATTCTTATTTATATTCTAATACCCCCCCTCAAGATGGAAGGAAGATACTAGTAAAGCCCATCTTGGCCATGATATTATGCAATGCCGGTGCAGGGAGCGCTTTGGTGAAGACGTCTGCTAACTGATGATTGTTCTTGATGTGAATTGGCTTGATCTCTCCAGCTAAGAACTTGTTGCGTACTGTATGGCAGTCTATCTCAATGTGCTTAGTGCGCTCGTGGAAGACGGGGTTGTTGCAGATGTACACCGCAGCATTATTATCACAATAGAGTGGTGTAGCTTTCTGAGGAGAAAACCCAAATTCAGACAAGAGATTACGAACCCAAGTTACTTCACAGCTAGCTTGGGCCATTGCTCGGTATTCGGATTCAGCTGAAGACCGTGATAGAGTAGATTGCTTCTTGGATTTCCATGAAATAAGAGAAGATCCAAGGAAAACAGCAAAACCTGTGACAGAGCGCCTAGTGGTTGGACAAGATGCCCAATCTGCATCAGAAAAAACAGAGAGATCAACGCTTGAGTTCTTGTCAAAAAAGAGCCCATGACCAATGGAACCCTTAAGATATTTCAACACTCTTTCGGCAGCTTCCATATGTCCTGTGCAGGGCTTGGCAAGAAACTGACTGAGAGTGTGGACGGCGAAGGTAATGTCTGGTCGCGTCAAACACAGATATAGCAACCTACCAATCAGCCTTCTATATGAAGTGGAGTCTGTCAAGAGAGGGCCTTCGTCTAAAGACAAGTGTTTTCCAGATTCCATGGGGGTAGAAGCAGGACGACAGTTTAAGAGACCTGCATCCTTAAGTAAATCCAACACGTACTTGCGTTGACATAAGTAAATCCCTTTGTTGTTGCGGGCGATCTCAAGACCCAGAAAATAACTAGGTTTACCAAGATCCTTGAACTTGAAATTAGTGCTCAGAAAATTTTTGAGGGAAGTAACCAAACTGTCATCATTGCTTGCGACCAATATATCATCAACATAAACAACTAAACCAAGAAAACGATCTTGATCCTTCATGTAGAAAAAGGAATGATCACAATCCGATTGAGTTAAGCCAAACTTACTGAGAACCTCTGAAAATTTGAGGTACCATTGCCTCGAGGCTTGCTTGAGGCCGTATAAAGATTTCTTTAATTTGCATACAGAACCAGCAGGATACGGCTGCCCCCTTTCATCAAGTAAGCCGGGAGGCAAATCCATGTAAATATCCTCCTCTAGATCACCATAGAGGAAAGCATTATTAATATCTAAATGAGTAAGGGACCAACCGTGGATGGCTGCAAGAGATAGCATAGTTTTGACTGTGACAAGCTTGGCCACCGGAGAGAAAGTGTCAAGAAAATCAACACCCGCTTGTTGAGTGTAACCTTTGGCCACAAGACGAGCCTTATATCTGTCTAAAGAACCATCAGCAAAGAACTTTGTACGAAACACCCATTTACAGCCAATTGTCAGCTTGTCAGGTGGAAGCAAAGTAATAATCCAAGTATGATTGCGAACAAGAGCTTCGAGCTCCGCATGCATGGCCTGCCTCCATTCAGCATACAAAGATGCTTGATGATAGGACGAGGGTTCAGGAATAGAAGAAAGAGAACACACCAATCTATAGTATGGTGAAGATAATCTAGAATAAGAAATGTAATTATGGAGAGGATAAGGAGAAGAAGAGACTTGATTACAGATGTAATCGGATAAGTGAGCTGGAGGTTTGATGACTCGACCAGCTCGAGTAACAGGACGCGGTGAAGAGGGAGGAAGATCTGGAGGATTAGCAGCAGCAGTATCATTGGAAGATGCAGAGGCACCAGAAGGAGAAGTAAGAGGAGGTGTTGACTCTGGAAAGTTAGTATTATCAGTGGGAGCAGGAGGAATAAGACTATCAGTGGGAGTGTGGTCAAGAGGAGGAAAAGTAAATTGTGGAGTAGGAAAAATGGATGGTGATAAGTGTGAAAAAGGAAAAATATGTTCATGGAAGACCACATCTCGGCTAATCTTGACTTGATTAGTGGCAAGATCTAAGACTTTATACCCTTTGTAACCCGGTGGATAGCCCAAGAAAACACATCTAGAAGCCCGAGGGGAGAATTTAGTCCTGTGTCTGTCCAATGTGGAGACAAAACAAAGACAACCGAAGACTTTTAAGTGAGAGTATGTGGGGGATTTCTTGAACAGCATTTCAAAAGGAGTGCTGTGGTTAGGTAGGACAGAAGAAGGTATTCTATTGATTAAGTATGAAGCAGTATGAATACACTCACCCCAATAAGATAAAGGAAGATGAGACTGAAACAAGAGACTTCGAGCTACATTGAGGAGATGTTGATGTTTGCGCTCAACTCGAGCATTTTGTTGAGGGGTGGCTACACAAGAATGATGAACTATTGTTCCATATTGTGTGAACAATTCCCCCAAACTAAATTCGGGTCCATTGTCACATCTAAAGATTTTAACTCTTTTCCCAAAATGTGTGAGGACAGTGCTAAAGAATTGAGTGAGCACAGCTTTAGTATCAGATTTGTGCTTCATCAAGAAGGTCCAAACGAACCTAGAGTGATCATCTACTATGGTCAGGAAGTAGGAGTAACCTTGCACAGTGGGAGTTTGATAGGGGCCCCAGATATCACAGTGAATAAGATCAAACACATCAACTGAAATATGCTTAGAATTAGGAAAGGATAATTTCTTTTGCTTTGCTAAAGGGCAAATATCACACAGAGAATGTTTACAATTGGAAAGAGATAAAACTCTTGCTAACATTTGAAGTTTGTTTGAAGAAAGATGACCTAGCCTAGAATGCCACAAGTCGGCAGAAATAACAGCTGACACAGCTGGAAACTTATTGACTGGAGAATGGCTGATTTGGTTGAGTGGAGTTGCTTCTAAAACATAGAGGTTTCCAATGCGGCTACCCTTCCCAATCACAGTCCCCGGTGAAGCTCCCTGTATGGTAAAGGTGTCATGTGTAAAGATTACTGAGCATTGGGAAGAGGCAGTAAGAGCACTGACAGAAAGAAGATTATATGAAAAACTAGGAACACACAGGACAGAAGTTAATGTAAGTGTTGGAGTGAGAGTAATGCTTCCAGTACATGTAACTTTGGCATTACTTCCATTGGGAAGATTGACATGTGTATTATCAGTTTTGACAGAGGAATGGAGGATGGATGCAGAATTACAGACATGATGAGTTGCTCCGGTATCAAGCAACCAAAAAGATGAAGTAAAGGATGAACAAATAAGAGGTTCTAAGGAGATTGTACCACTGAATGGAGGAGAGGTCTGTGCAGCAGCAGAGTTATCTCCTGTCTCTTGTCCACATACTGGAACCGATGCAGATACAGAAGACCCCTGCAGCTGAGACTTGAGATAGGCAACTAGCTGAGCCATATCAGATGATGAAATAGAGCCAATTCCATTCTGTCCAGTTGCATTTTCACCTGCACTTGTTTGATTCACAGATCTAGAATTAGAATCATGAGTAAAACCTTGTGATTTTCCTCTACCTCTACCATATCCTGGAGGATAACCAATGATCTCAAAACACTTATCCACCGTATGATTCGTTTTTCCACAATTGGTGCACAAGAACTTTCCCCTGCCTGGTTTACCTCTAGCATAACCGGCAGCATTTATCAAGGAACCAGAGATATCTCCATTTCCAGAAGTCAAAGGAGTTGGAGTGAAATCTATAGATCGTTGCCTTTCCTCTTGCAACACCAAGGCAAAAATCTTAGATAGTGACGGAAAAGGCGTAGTAGATATAATTTGAGATCGGATCTGAGAGTAGGATGCATTAAGACCTATTAGAAATTGCATCGAGCACTCTTGCATTTGAAACTCATTCCATTTTCGAGAACTGTTGCAGCGACAATTGTCACAAATACACCAACGTACAGGTTGATAATCACGATATTCATCCCAGAGCACACGTAGTTTGGTAAAATAAGCACCAACATCATCAGAACCTTGCTTAAGAGTGAAGAGTTGTTGTTTGAGCTGACAAATTCTGGCTAAGTTACCTTGTGAGAATCGATCCTTGAGATCATTCCATATGTGAGCTGCATCATCGATGTAGATGATGCTTGAGCTGATTTCAGGATTAACCGAATTGCGGAGCCATGAAACCACCATGCTGTTACACCGCATCCATTGAGTGAAAAGCAGATCTGAGTGGTGTGGGCGAGGAAGCGAGCCATCGACGAAGGCGAGCTTATTTTTGGCAATAAGTGCCGTGATCATTGAACGATTCCAGCTTGTATAATTTGCTCCGTTCAGCTGCTGAGTAACCAGTTGGACTCCGGGGCTATCGCTGTTCGGAAGAAAATAAGGATTGGACGGATCGTCATAAGGAGGATTTTTGGCAGGCGTACCAGGCGCCATTGAAGAAGAAGTAAGATCAGCGGAAGACTATTTAGCTCTAGATACCATGTTGAAGAAGATGATGAAGCATAAAGGTAAAATCTTATTGATAACTTGGGAAGAAAACTTTAGCAACAAAAGAGAGATTACAGCTATTTATAGCAAATGAAAAATGCAGAGAGCGTGAGCTTCTAACGGCACACATGCCAGCTCAGCCAAAAGATGCTAACGACGTGCATGACAAAAGTTAACGTGCATGTGTTCTAGAAGCATTCTTATTTATATTCTAATAGTTCAATCCCCTACTCCAAATGATCAAATTATGCCAACCTTGTCTCCCAGACAACCCTCTCCTCCACAACAGACTCCAGCCCATATCTCTGCTCTAATCTCTCCAGAACCGCCAACTTCTCAAGAAAAACAATCTGATAATATCGAACAACCTGTTCTTCATTCTGATCAAGCGACCTCCCCCCATGTTTCAAAGAAAAGTTCCGGAAAGAAAAAGTGTCGTGAAGCTCAAGGTCCTTCTTCTGAGCCGCGCGCCAAAAAATCTTGGCCTTCCGTTTCTCCTGTCCCTCAGAAGGGATCCCAAACAAAGATTCAGCTGCCAGGGTCTCTCCTTAAACTGAATCCAGCTGGGTCTTGGGCCTTTGTACGCTCTCTCACCAGCTCACATGACCTCGCTAAACTGACTTCAGCTGAGTGTTGGGCCGTTTTGGATGCTCTCACCAGCTCAAAAGACGTTGCAATGCTACGGGAACTAAGCACTGAGCAGTTGGTGGATATGATATGTTTCAACCTCGTCGAGGTAACTAACTGTCCTTGTCTTCAAGTCACCTCCATAGCTACTACTTGTCATGATTTGCTGTCTCTTTTTCAGCAAATAATTCTTGTTTCAGAGGTGGGGAGCAGGCTTGAGAGCTGTGAGGAAAAAGATGCCGCTCTCAAAGAGCTGAAGTCAGAGGTGAAAGAAAAGGACGTGAAACTGGTGAAAACCAGAAACCTGAATGCCAAGTTGGAGGCTAAAAACCGGGAGCTGCAGCAGCGTTTGGCCAACGCGGAGAAGGAAAATGAGGCATTGACGATGAAGGCCCGAGCTGAGGGCAAAGAAGATGGGATTAAGTTATGCCGTGAGAGGATACTTATGGCCCTCGATAGGCCTTTCTGAAGGAGCTGCCATGAGCTACAACACTCTCTACTTGTGTCGAAAGCATCTGCCCGGAGGAACTGGGGACGCCCGACTTCATTGAGACAACGGGTGATTGGTTGAGCTTCTCAGGAGTGTTTAGCAAGATAAGTTCCTAAACTATTTATAAGATGTATGTTGCACTTGATTTATTTTTTTATATTCATCTCTTCCAATTTCATTTCTCTTTAAATTTCTCTCTAACCAAGATTCTCTCTCTCTCTCTCTCCTATTATTTTAAATAAGCATAATTGTTTTATTACTTTGACAACTTTATAAGCCCTTGATATATTACATTTTATAATCTCTTAGAGATATATTATAATTTGTTGAAGCTTATTATAAACTATCTAAAATTAATAAGCCTATATGTCTACTCCTCTCCTGATGTCAATGGCAGACGAAGATCTCTACCGCATGCCTCCCGAAACAGAGACGTAGGAGAAGAGATGATGATATTCATGTAATAGACTAGCCTTTTTGTTTCTATCGTCTCTATCTTTGCTTTTCTATATCAATGCAAATTTCCTTTCCATCTTCTACATTGGTGAACACGACATGTTCTAGAAATTCAAAAAGTTACAGTCAGTTGGTTTTGAAAAATGGCATCTTACATATAAATATAAGAAACAATATAGTCGGATGGCCATAATGAAGATTGAAAATCAAATTTTGGCATTTAATCTTCAAATCACAAAATTTGGCCATTAATTAGGCGGTATGCCTAATATATCCTTTTTACTCGGCTGCTGGGGTGATTGTGCGACCGCTGGGTGATTGCACGATCGCTGGAAGCTTATGGGTGAGTTGCGCGCTCACGGGAAAAAGTTAGCGCCTGCTGCACGTATGTGCCATAAGTGTCAAGAGGATCATTTTATTACTTGGTTTTATTTTGGATTTCCGTTGGCACTTAAGGACCATTTTAAGCATTTTTCTGTTGGGTTTAGATGTTCCATTTAGGGTTTAGATGATCAATTTAGGATTTTTTATTTGTTTGTTTGTTTCATGTGCTTCATCTTCTTCACATTATAATTTCTTGATTCTATTGCTGTTGTTTCTGTATTTGTGTTGCACGTATGACACTTATGGCACTATTAGTGCCATAAGTGCCGAAAGGGCCATTTTACTTTGTTTTATTTTGAATTTTCGTAGGCACTTATGGCACTAATACTTTAGTAAAATCTTGGCACCCGACCTGGCATGCGACCCGCGTGCTTGATCCTATTCGATCCGCCTCATTAAGGGTAAAAACGTCTGAAATCAATAAAAATAGTCAAATTTTATGTTTTTTATGAGTGGCCATAAATTGTGTTTTATGCTTCATTTTGGCTACTTCAAAATTTTACTCTAAATATAATACTACCTCTATCCTGAAAATTTTGTCTTAGAAAAAACTTACACTCATTTCAATAAAAGTGATTGAGTATATTAAGAGGAGATAATGACTTTCATTTTAAGTGTAGTATTAATAATAATAATTAATTATATTATGAGTGATTGTGACAAAATAAATAAATAAATTTATATATTGAAGATAATATGTTGTGAAGTATTATCCATAAATAAAATATAATTATTTTTTTGTGAACGTTATAAAAAGGAAAATTATGACTATTTCCCTAAGACAAAATATGGATTAGAAAAATAGAATTTTATATTCTCGCTTATATGTGGCATTTTCAAATCTCATTAATTTAAAAATCTCTCAATTATCCTTCATTTGCATTTTTTTCATTATATACATTTTAAAATCATATATTTTAATTTTAATTTGCATTAAATTTAATACTGCATTCAGAGGGTGCCACATGACGATGTCATTCTCATGAGTCATGACATTAGGTTGGCTAGCAGCCCAAAATCACACAAAATTGTGTATTTTATTTATTTATTTTGTAATCATAAATTTGTCTTTTTCTATGATTTTGGTGGCAAAAATCACCAATAGGAGTAGTCTAAGAAGCTATAATGAAAAGGGTAATTTTAAACACAGCCCCCAAATCTTTCACTATAGCCCCCTTATTTCAAAATAATACAAATATTTGTAGGTATACTTACCCTTATAATTTCCAGCTTTAAATTTTAATAAATATTAACTTAAGAAATATAAATGAGGATTTTAAGAAAATAAATCTAATATAAAAATATATCGAAAAACCAATTCACTTAAGCTAAATAAACCGTAAAAATAAATTCCATCGTGGAACAATTCTAGGGTTTATGGGGGTTATTCCTGAAATAGCAGAATGAATTCTTTCATTATGTCGAGCCTAATAAATTCAAAGAAGTTTATGAAATTTGTCAACAATCTCTTTCCTCTTTTTTGGCGGCAATGGCACCGCTTTGAACTTCTCTCACAATTCTTAATATATTATACCTTTGAATAAATGATTTCATGTAATTAATTTCTTCAATTGTTTTCAAGATCCATATTCAAAATTAATTTCGCAGCAGTTTTGTGATTTGCATTCCATTCTTTCTTCTATCAAGTCAAAGTGATTAATTGTTGTAATTAGACCTTCAAAGATGGTTGGGACTTGAGATTCATGATTTTGCTGGAGTTTGGAACAGAGAAAAAGAAAATCAAATGGAGAAACGTGCCTTTTACCGATTTAAATTAACTGTAGTTCATGAACCAAACCTGAAAAAATATTTGATGATAATTGATAGGACCGTGGCTTCACAGTTTAAACAGATTTATGGTGAAGAGTTTTCTGCGGACGAATTGAAGAAGACGATTAAACATAGCCCCCCAATACCATATATTCCATGATTTCCATCGGTACTAATTTGTAGATATATTCTAATTATATTAAACAAGTTATTTTATTTGGAGGCTATAAGGGTAGTATGGTATATTTACTAATATTTTAATTATTTTTTAAATAGAAGGGCTATAGTGAGAGATTTGGGGGCTATATTTAAAATTACCCTAATGAAAAAAGTTATGTTAAAATTCACCCTTCCGGCCTTCCTAAATTTAATGTTTTGGGCTTTGTCCCAAAAGAAATCTTTTGGGCTTTGCGCCCCAGCCCAAAATAACACACCAGAGAAAGAAAGAGCGCCAAAAAAAAATAAGAAAGAAAGGGAAGACTACAAATCATTTCAATTCCAAAGGATTTGTCTCTCACTTCCTCTCTCCTCTGTACAGTGCATTGTTGCACAGGCAAAATTCAAACTTGGGCCACTATCGTTCATGTCTCATTACCGCTAAGAAAGAAAAGTAAAGAGATGAAGAAAATGAGCAGAAGTAGCAAGGACTGTGTCAGCGGTAGAGACCGGCGGGTGGGTTTGATATTTGACGAGCGGATGTATAAACACTACGCTCCTCATGAAAAGGATCATGCTGAATGCCCTGATCGGATTCGGGTCATCTGGGACCTCCTCAATTCTTCTGGCCTCGACAAAAGGTCCCTTCTTTCACCCACAAACCACAATGTGTGTGTGTGTTTGAGAGAGAGAGAGAGCTTGTGGTTTAGTTTTAGCTTGTGTAATGTATAAGTTTATTTTTAGCTTGTGGTTTTGTTATACTATGAATTACTGTTTCTGGTCTGTAGAAACATGATTGTTTTGTTCTGAACTATATTAACCTTATTTTCTCCAGGTGTATTATTTTGAAGGCCATTTAGCCTTGGTTCACACCCAAAACCATATCACTTTGATTAAGAATATTAGTTCCAAAAACACTAAGTCTAAGAGAAAAAGAATTGCTGAAAATTTTGACTCTATATATTTCAATGAGGGCTCAACCGAAGCTGCTTGTCTTGCTGCTGGCTCTGTCATAGAGGTATGATTTTTGAGATTGGTGAAGACGACATGCTATACAATATTTTTGCTGTGAAACGTATATAGTTAAGAAATGATGTCTCTGGCAATTAACAAGTAGCAAGTTAGATGTTACAGAATACAGTCACTTAGTTTTATAGTTCAGAGAAGTTTGATTCAGTAATATTTTTCATTGATAATACTCTCTCATTTGCTACTTTAGGCTGCAGAAAAAGTTGCTAAAGGGGAAATTGATTCAGCCTTCGCTATTGTGAGGCCTCCTGGTCATCATGCTGAGGAAGCTGAACCAATGGGCTTTTGCCTTTATAACAATGTTGCTATTGCTTTAGGGAAACCAATTAAAGAAAGTTTTTCAAATCTATAAATGTGATACTGAGTCTTAGTAAAAATGTTCTTGATATTGTTTCTTGCCATGTTGGTGCATTTTTTTTTTTTTTTTTAATTGTGTTTTGTTCTCTCTATTAGACACTTTGGGGCTTTCTATCCAACTGGTGATGATGGCTCATATATCATGACCGGGGAAGGGGCAGGTGCTGGTCACAACATTAATGTCCCTTGCGAGCATGGCCAGTGTGGAGATGCTGACTACCTCGCTGTTTGGGACCACATATTGATCCCCGTTGCTAAGGAATTCGAACCCGACATGATAATCATCTCTGCTGGATTTGATGCAGATTAGCTAACTTCCTTATGCATGTCTTAATATGTTCTTGCATCTTGTAATGCATCGTTTTCTTAGTTTAGAAATCCTTTATGCGGATTATGCCAATTCTGTTTTTCTCATCTTCATCATGCAGTGCAATGTAGTGTATTCATTCAATGTAGTTTTTGTGGCGTTGAATTTGAACAGCGAAAGGGGATCCTTTGGGGGGATGTTGTGTTAGTCCAAATGGGTACTCAATTATGCTCCACAAGGTTAGTACTTGAAACAGTTGTACTTATCATTCTGCTGTCTGGTTTGCTTTCCTATGATTAATTACATAGCTGTGTTCGGTATCTCTTATCTCTTCACTGTAATTGCATATGATGGTTGATGTAGTTGATGGAGTTTGGTGGGGGAAAGATTGTTATGGCACTCGAAGGAGGATATAATCTGAACTCAACTGCAAGTTCTGCTCGGGCATGTGTTGCTTCACAACGAGCCTCCTAATGTGGTGTCGGAGGCTCACCCTTTTGCTTCTACATGCCACTTGATACAAAACGTAACTGTTAAATATGAAAGCTTTTGAACTAGTTCAATTGATGTACTTAAAAGAACACATACGTTTCTTATCTTTGAACTTGATGACATGATATGTAAGTGGGTTTTTGTGTTTAGGTATGCCAAGTGTTAAGGCCGTATTGGCCAGTACTTGCACATATTCTTCTGACTGAATCAGATCCAGTGAGATGAGTCCAGCTGAGTGCAAGGACTATATGTTTCAAAGAAAGGTGCCGAAAAGGGATCAAGGGCCTTCTTCTGAGCTCCCTCCCCGAATAAATATCTATCAGCTGCCAATAAGATGAGTCCAGCTGAGTGCAAGGCCTACATGTTTTCTCGCCCCATCCCAGAAATGGTTGGGGAACTAAGCATTAAGCAGTTGGTGGATGGAATATGTTTCCACCACGTCCAGGGAGTTGTCGCTTTAGAAACGCTGCAATCAAGGGTGAATGAAATGGACGCGCAACTGAAGAAAACCAGAAACCTGAATGCCAAGTTGGAGGCTGAAAAGCTGGAGCTGCAACAGCGTTTGGACAATGCTGAGAAGGCCCGAGCTCAAGGCAAAGAAGAGGGGATTAAGTTATGCCGCGAGAGGATACTTATGCCTTTATGAGATGACCTACTCTCTATACTTTTTTTTTTTTTTTTTGATGAAATTACATTATAAATAATACAAACCACACACACACCCTACCTAGTGATTATTGTGGCCGAGAGTACTCGAACCTGTGACCTCTTGGACAACAGGCAACCACCCCAACCACTAGGCCATCCCAAGGGGACTACCTACTCTCTATACTTGTTAAGAGATGATGATGTTCATGTGATACACTAGCCTTTTTGCTTCTCTCATCTCTATCATATCCATGCAAAATCTCTTTTCCATCTTTTCTGCACTTTTATTTTCTTTTGCAACTTCCACTTTGAAATATAAAACTATTTGTGATGCAATATTAATACAAGGAAGACACGACATAAGGTATTAATGTCCCTTGTAGATGGCATGGAAACTTGCAACTTTCTTATGAAAATGCCTTATTTATTTACAGTATCAAAATATATTGTATGAATAAGTAGATTTCACAATATTTTGACTGATCTCGTCCCTTTTCTCAAATTTTTGGCCCTCCCCCTAAAAAATTAAAATAAAATAAATAACGCCAAATCAAAAAAGGGAGGTCGCGAACTCATAAAAAGAAGAAAAGAGATTAGTAGTTCATTTTGAGTGGAAAAGGGGGGAAAATTACAAATCGTTTCAGTTCCTTCCAAGATTCATTCACTGTTTTCTTGGGAGAAAGGATTCTCACTTCCTCTTTCTCTCCCGTCTGTACTGTTGCACTTACAGAAATCAAACTTGGCAGCACTATTTCTCGTCACAGTTGAGAGAAAAAAATAGAGGTGGAGAAATGGAGTCAAATGGTGAAATTGAGAGCCCGTTGAGCAGAAGCAACGATGGTGTTAGCGGTAAAGATCCGCGGGTGGGTCTGATATTTGATGAGCGGATGTGTAAACACTACGCCCCTGCTGAAGAGGATCATCCTGAAAGCCCTGATCGGATTCGGGTCATCTGGGACCTCCTCAATTCTTCTGGCCTCGCCAAAAGGTCCGTCCGTTCACCCCCAATTCGAGAGAGAGAGAGAGAGAGAGAGAAATATTTTACCTTTTAATTCTGGTTTAGTTTAGCTG
Source organism: Salvia miltiorrhiza (assembly GCF_028751815.1). NCBI lineage: Eukaryota > Viridiplantae > Streptophyta > Magnoliopsida > Lamiales > Lamiaceae > Salvia > Salvia miltiorrhiza. Next base: position 51,174,320 of record NC_080390.1, read on the forward strand.
GAGTTTGGTTTTCTTCTTCACTTTCAGTTGGTATTTACTGGAGCTGAATTGCTGTCGTTTGGTATTTTGTGGTTGTGGAATTCTTATTAATCCTGTAATTATGTATCAAAAGTTCCTTGTTTTCGCTTTGATGCTCGCTCATTATTTAGTTTGGCAAAAGGATGTAACGCCATGCTCTCTTTTTAAGTCCTAACATAATCTAGTTTTGTTAGCTTGCCTTTTGCTACTTAAACTTTCAACTTTTGTTATTCTTGGAATTACTGGGTCTGGTCTCTAGAAAGAGGTTGTTTTTACTTAAAGAAATTCTTCTGAACTATGTAACCCGTACTTTTCCAGATGCATTCTTTTGAAGGCCAAGGATGCAGAAGATAATCATTTAGCATTGGTTCACACCAAAAACCATATCAGTTTGATTAAGAGTATTAGTTCCGGAAACTCTGGGTCAAAGAGAAAAAGAATTGCTGCAAAATTTAATTCTATATATTTCAATGAAGGCTCAACTGAAGCTGCTTGTCTTGCCGCTGGCTCTGTCATAGAGGTATGGCCCTTGAGATTGGTGAACACGACACGTTCTAGATTATTTTTCTATGAAACACATATTCAAAAAGTTCCATACAGTTTGGTTCTGGAAAAGGGCATTTTCCAAATATAACATTCAGTAATGACAATTCTAGATTGTCTAAACAGGATGTCTCCGAAAATTCTGGAAGGAACGGTTCAGATGTTATAATCAGTTGGTTTTGAAGTTTCATAAAGTTTGATTTTCCGGAAAATCTCTGCTAGTCTTTCTCACCGATAATACCGTCTCTCATTTTATTCTTCGCAAGAAAACTTAGAAGTACCCTTAAGATTTTTTATGAAAAATTTATGTTACCTGTAGTGTGGTCTATTGAATGTTTTAAAGTAGATTTCATCATAACTTCTGGAAAACTTTCATCCCAATACTCAGCATTTGCTACCTTAGGCTGCAGAAAAAGTTGCTATAGGGGAAATTGATTCAGCCTTTGCTATTGTGAGGCCTCCTGGGCATCATGCAGAGGAAGGTGAACCGATGGGCTTTTGCCTGTATAACAATGTTGCTATTGCCACAAGTTATCTACTGAATGAAAGAGTGAGTATCAGTTTCCGTCCTTTTTAGGCTTGTTCATAACTTTGTAAGGATTTCATGCTTGTTATTTAACTTATGTGACTACTTCTCATACTGTAGAGAGATTTGGGGATCAAAAAAATCCTCATAGTTGACTGGGACGTACATCATGGAAATGGTACTCAAAAGATGTTCTACAAAGATCCTCGAGTACTTTTTTTCTCAGTGCATAGGTACATGAAAATTTCAAGCTCAAGTTTAATATGTTTCTAGAGAAGCATGCGTGCAGATTGTAAGACAAACAAGCAAGGCAATTTCTCAGAAAGTAGGAATTATTTTTATTTCTATAATATATTGATGTATTTTGATGGGCACATAAATCTGAAATTGGAAAAACAATAAACATATAAAGTGACAATGGTTCAAGCTCTCTGAAACTTTCCTACTATACCATTCAGTAATGATTCCCCAGCCATAATGAGGTGTCTATTCTACCTGCATTGTTTTGTTGAGCAACTGACAATAGATTTTGTATAGATGATTGTGTCTTATATCTTCTCTCCTCGATCTCAGCTTCATTTTTATTTATGATAAAACACTTAATGCCGTTTTTGGATGATATATTGCTCCCCAATTGAAACCAAGTTATGGAGTTTGCCTCTTGTGGATATTTATTTCTCTACGAGGGGTGCTGATTGAAGAAAAAAGTATTCCGAATCCATAAATGTGATACTGGCTGATAGTACTATTCTTGATATTGTTTCTTGCCATGTTGGTGGATTTTTATTGTTTTTTCTTGTCCTTATCAGATATGATTTCGGGACTTTCTATCCATCTGGTCATGATGGCTCGTATATCATGACCGGGGAAGGGCCAGGTGCTGGTCACAACATTAATGTCCCTTGGGAGCACGGCCAGTGTGGGGATGCTGATTACCTTGCTGTTTGGGACCACATATTGATCCCTGTTGCTAAGGAATTCAATCCTGACATGATAATCATCTCTGCTGGATTTGATGCAGGTTAGCTGATTTACTAATGAACTTAGTAGCTCATCCTTATGAATCTCTTAAAGGTTTATTTACTAGTTAGTTATTATGGTGTTGAATTTGAACAGCGATAGGGGATCCTCTGGGGGGCTGTCGTATTAGTCCATATGGATACTCAATTATGCTCGACAAGGTTAGTACTTCAAACAGTTGTACCGATCATTCTGCTGTACTGGTATCTCGTATTTCTTTAACATGCCTGCCTATCAATTCAGATATTTCTTTATCTTTTTCATCTAATTATTTTTGTGTAATTATATATGATGTAGTTGATGGAGTTTGCTGGGGGAAAGATTGTTATGGCACTTGAAGGAGGATATAATCTGAACTCAATAGCAAGTTCTGCCCGTGCGTGCGTTGAAGTATTGCTACATGACAAGCCTCCTAATGTGTTGTCGGAGGCTTACCCTTTTGCTTCTACATGGCGCGTGATACAAGAGGTAACATTTAAATATGAAAGCTTTCAACTAGTTCAACTGATGTACTTAACGGACACACAATTGTCTGATTTCACTTGGTTTATCTGGTTAGGTACGCCGAGAGTTAAGCACATATTGGCCAGTACTTGCTGGAAATTTACCCGAGAAGATGATAAGTAAAACATCTCAAATTGAGGTAAGAATTTGTTATGGGCAAGATAGGCAATCAAATTGTGTGCATTTCGATGTTCCTCTATGCATAGTCAGTATTGATGTTCTGATAAACTCTCGAATGCCAGATCTTGAGCTCTGATTCTGAAGCCGAGACTGAGGAGATTACTCTCGCCGTACCAGAAGAAGTCCAGACTATAGAGGACATTATACAACCTTTATCTAACCTGAAAATAGACTTGGATAGTCGAGGTAACAAACACATTAATTTTGTTCTTAAATAACTAAAGTTGCGCTTCTTGGAATAGTTGGACTGAATGAAGTGTTGACTAAATGTAGACCAGGAAGCCACAGTGAAACCTTCATGGAGATCAGAGCTTTCAAAAGTTGACATATGGTATGCAACGTACGGATCAAACATGAAAATGTCGAGGTTTTGCTGCTATATTGAAGGTGGACAGGTAAAGACTGTGTTCAAAAGATTGTAACTGGAAAAAGGAAATACAAATATCTTTAGTAGAGTTTCATGTGTACTCATATGCTCATTTTTTCGTAATCTCTGTGCTATACAACCTCCACAGATAGAAGGAATGATGAGGCCGTGTGTGGGTTCTATGGACAAAAGCAAGCCCAAAGAGATCATCTGGAAAACTTTCCCTCATCGTTTGTTCTTTGCTCGAGAGCGTACAGCTACGTGGGGTCCAGGTGGTGTTGCTTTTCTTCATCCCACAAGTAATGTGCAGGAGAAAACTTACATGTGCCTATACAAAATTACGTATGTTTTTTCCTATTGGCATCACCTTGTCCATACACTCTTAGATCTTGCAATCATCATGTAACTATTGTCCTTGAAATTTCGAACTTGGGCTAGATTTGATTAATATTCCCCTAATATTATTTCTTTGTATTAGGCTGGAGCAATTTAATGACGTGCTGCTTCAAGAGAATATTTCAAACCAGGAAATGAGTCGTCCTTTGTTTGATTCGACCGCTTTGCAGACTATTCAAACTGAAAAATGCATCTCAGTGGAGCTTGTGCAGGTATGTGAGGCAAGATTTGCATGTCATTTGCTCAACGTTAATTACTTACAACGTCCCTAATTCTATAAGATGGAGGTGTTCATAATGGAGTAAACTCCTCGATGACTAAGCTCGTTACACAGCTTCATCAAAACAAACATGTCTAAAACATCATAGCCTCGCTATGTTTTCTATTACTGCATCTGCACATAAAATTTAATAATTCAGTGAAACATTTCTCCCCATTGTTATCAATTCTCCTCAATCCTCATACATCTCTCTTCATAGTCTCATCATGTTTATTTCTTATTACATCGTGTTGTTTTCCCTCTCTGCAGAGAGGCTGGTACCACAACGTTGTCTTCTTAGGAAAGGAGGGAGATATTCCAATTCTCACAATGACGTAAGTTTTCATCCTTGTATACATGCATACTCACGATTCCATGCACTGACCTCACATCCCTGTCTCGTTGCCCACCTGTGTGCAGATGCAGTCTCTCTGACGTGGACAATTTCTTAGCCGGTGTGTTCCCAATCAATCCACCGTGCAAAGAGTATGCGAACACCTTGATCAAAGGGCTCGTTGAAGGGAAGCAGCTCTCAGAAGAGGAAGCCTCAGCTTACATACAGGAAGCATCTTCCAAACATCTGTGAATCCATCATTTGTGCGTATCATCAAATTCTTGACTAGAATTATGTGATTTTTTGGGGCATTTCTTGTGCAGCTTTTTACCATAGTGTATGATTTATCTAAGTTATTGGAATTGCCACGACTTGAGTAGCCTGTAGATAGCATTACAACATGGCAATTGTGATTTTAAGGTAAGCTTGGTGTTATTAGGCCAAAACCATACTCTTTTGTTGCTGATTGCTTAGTAAATCCATGGTGCAACATATTCACTATACTGTTTTGATGTAGATAGGATTTCTTCTGGCCAAGTTTGCTATTTGTGAAGATGATTTCGTGTTAAATTTAATTTTGTAAAAGTTAATTTGGTGAGCGTGTTTCTGAATTTCAAATAATAATAATAATATAATATAGGCTAAGTAGTCAACTTTATCCCAAACTATCACCATTTTTTCAATTATGTCTCGAACTAATCAGTTAATATCAAAACTATGAAAAATTATGCAAATCTATGCTTGGATTAATTTTTAGATAGTAGTTGAGTGGAATTGTGAATTTGCCAATTTAGACAAAAACTCGAGTTCGAACGTTCGAGAATTTTAATTAATAATTAAGGAGTTAATTAGAATTTTGATTAGGAATTATTAATTTATAATTTTGTTAATTCATAATTATGATTTAAATAATTTATACTTGGGACTAAAAATAAATTACACTTGGGACTCGTTTGAAATGGGTGATTAGGGTGTATAATACATATGAGACTTTAATATTTTATTTAATACGAAACACACAGTCTTTTATAATTCAAAAGGCTGAAAATATCATACATATTTGTGTGATTATGTATAACACATGGAGAAGTGGTATGCATAATACAAATTATAATTATAATTATTATTAAATATTCATAATTGCAATAAATCAAACCAAATCATGAATTATATATTATAGATGTTTTAATATACTCTATCAAATATAATACTAATATAATATATAATAAAAAAAATATTTCAATGGAATATATCTCATATTATCACACATCGCAAATCGTATGTATCAAAAGCGCCTTAAAAAACCTAGATAACAGTAAAGACTTTTTTTTGCATATAAAATAAATATTTGTTACTTTTATTTGTAGAATCCCCAAGTCTAATCAATACTGTCTGCTTTTATTGACATGAAGAGGCAAAAAAATGTTGTAAAAAGAAGAATCTTTAAGTTAGAAGGGCCATGCACCTAAACCCTAGGTAAGGTGCAACCAAACATGCCATTATTGTTTGTGCAGCACATAAAGCTTAATTTGTAAGTTCAAACTCTTAAGAAAAGTGGTCCATCGCACCAAAGATTGTTTACAAGTTTTGATTTGATTTCACCAAACCCCACCATCAATTTACATTTGGACGTACAATACATACGTTTTACTTAAATCCTACCTATAATTATTAAAATTTTAATTAAGAAATAATGAATTCTAATTAAATTTTTAATTTCGATAAATGCATTGTACATCTGAATACATCCAAATTTTGTCTTAACAAAAATTGTTAGGACACCCTTCACGCTTGAAGAATAAAATAAGCACAAATCATAAACATATAACTTCTTCCTTCACATAAGAAAGTACACATTTTTTGTACACCTACCACCAATGATCCACTTTCACTTCATATTGCCTTGTACTAATTTAGTATTAAGTTTTGTTTGTCCCCAACGAGAAAATATTGATATTTGGGAGAAGGGGGAGAATACATTAATTATAAATTTTTGGTGCTTGGTGGCTTATTAAAGATAATAAGACTAATCAACTAGTAAATTCCAGTTAACTTTCATGTGACTTGGTCGTCACAAATGAGCGAGCTAATTTTGTTAAGATAGGTATCTTATCTAAATGATACTCCATCTGTCCATGATATCATTTTCACTTTTGTTATTTTTATTTGTCTACAATGTCGTTTTTGATCCACTTTCATTTATAGCAGTATGACCTACAAACTTTCACTCACAATAATAGTGGGACACAAGCTCTACTCACAATAATATCCACTACTATCCATCACTTTCTTAAAACCTGTGTCATCCAAAAAGTGAAAACAATATCGTGGACGGATGGAGTATAAGTTAACTAACATAATGACAACTAAAAATATCAATTGGACAGATACTTGCTCTTTGAGTGCAGAAGTTAAAGCTACTCGCCCGCTTCATAAACCTTTGTTAAGTAATTATCAGCTTGAATGATTAGTCAGTTTAGTGCAAGTTAGTTGATTGAAAATATGCTGATAATAGAGTCAGCTAACATGGTTAGTGTGTTGAGTGTATGACAATTTAATAACACTGTGAGTAAATAGCATAAAGTAAATGCACACGAAGTTTAACGTGGTTCGAAGAAATGCATGTCCACAAACTTTATAAACAAGCGAATTCACTTATCCTTAAGATTATTTGTTTTATAGTTGCAAGTTAGCTGATCAGTTCTATAACTTCGATTTGATCCACAGGTTAATCGGTCATGACCTATAACACACGTTGCTCACTAAGGAGTGTGTGTTTGAATGTTTGGTTCCAACTAAGAGGAAACTGTTACAATAAAATCAGGAGAGAAACGAAGGTAACACCTACCTTATGCAACATACATACTTGTTTCTACAAAATCTGGATTGTCTGCAGATACAATGTCAGACTCTGTAAAGTGTAAATTAAAGTTTCTTTGACTAATGTAGACTTGATTGATCATGTCCTTGATTTATTCTGATCTTCTTTCTTTAGGTATCCTGTGTTGATCTTCTTCATCAGTAAACTTGTTGATCAATAGACTTCTCTTCACGCACTATCAATGGACTTCCGTTACAAGCTGAAACGATACTTCAAATTTGAGTGGTTTACAAACTTCAACTGAATGAAACTTCCTTAGCCAATATTTGTAAAGTAAAAAAAACATGCTCATTAACAAATGAGCTACAATCTAATTATATTAGTTGGTCGTCATCCGTCATCATCAAATGATTTTGATATCTACTAATTTTTCCAAAACTTTGAATTTTACTAAAGTTTAATAAGTATAGTTTATCACACAACATTAATTTTTTTAGTATGATAATGAAGTATTATATATACCCAAGATTTATCAGAGCATACTTCAAATAAGGACCATGAATATCCACCGTCGTTAGAAAGGCAACTTTTGATTACACAATTTTGTTTTTGTGTCCTTCATTCATTTGAGGCAAGATGATGTTACAACATAGAAGTATAAAAATAAAATAAAATAAAATATTTGAATAAAAAGTCAAGTAGACATAATTTGAACAGAGCAATTAAAGCTAAGATCATATTTTAACAAAATCAATGATTATACAAAGGCCCCCTCGATCATTTGGAGTGAAGACAATCCCATAAAAGTAGCATACATATCCATCATAATTTTAGTCTTTTTACTTGTTTTAATTTGTCCTAATTAAGACTCTTAATTATATAGCGTGTGTTGGCCAAGCGGTATCAGTTAATGTCTAAGGTCAATTTTTTATTTAATTGTGTTACTTTATCAAAAAAAAAACTCTTAATTATATTTATTATTTTCCTTGTAGAATTCGCTAGCTACTGATTCAAAAATTGATGTATTTATTGAAATATTTTAATGGTCTACAGATTAAAGTTACATATTGAGACAATCGTAAAAATGAGCATGCATTTTTTTTTTTTGGAAGAATACAACACTACCTGAAATGAGAAAACATCAGGTACCGCACACGAGCGAGATTGAACCTAAGACCTCTTACAAAGGAGAGTCTTTGCGTGTCTCAGCTTTGCCACTAGAGCAAAGCTTCATTGACAAAATGAGCATGCATTAACTTGCCTTTAATCCTATTTATAAATATAACTAATAATGATTAACTATATGTCGATGTTTTATTATTAGGGGAGGGGATGGTAATGTTAAGTTCTTAGTTACTACTTTCTTTGTCTCAATTATATAGCTCGTTTCTACGAAAGGCTATGCATTTTTACCTCATTTACAAACATATTCCTTTTTAATTATTTAATTAACTCTAGCATTAATGAATTGTTAAAGAATAAATATGGGTTTATTAGAAAATTACTTAGTATAATTTTTTTTCAATAATTTTTCTTAATATATATGCAAAACTCAATCAGTTTTTATAATTGGGATGAATGAGTAATTATTAATCAACCTCAATAATCTTCAATTGAGTATTGGTCTATGAGCTGATCGATTTGTTTTATTACTTGTGATTTACATTAGCTTTCCCTATCATGTTTTTGTAGTTGGACAAACCTTTCCCCATTTAGAAGCTTGATCACTACCTTTCTACATTGTTATATTTGTACGAAAAGTTCATCACTAGACACCAATATTTTTTTATTAAGTAAACATCTTAAATATCTAAATTTTCATTTTCATACACCCTCGGGCCTGCGAAGTTTGAACAATTTTTTTCGGCACGAATTTTAAAAAATTAATATTTTATGTGTTTAGTGGGGTAGTTGAAAAAGTGAAAATGTGAATAAAAGAAAAAAAAATACCATATAAGGAAAGTGCTTAAACTTCGCGGGACAACCCAAAACAGAATACTGCTGAAGCTTCATAGGACGGAGGGAGTATAATTCTTCGGAACTCATAGGGATGGAAATTGATCCTAGACCCGGTCCAGATCCGCTGATCCAGATCCTTTTTAGAGGATCTGAGCCTTGTAAAAAATAGACCCGATGGATCTGGACCGGATCTGGATTACTCCTAAGATTTGCGGATCTGGATTTGGAGCAAAAGTTTTAAGACCCAGATCCGGTCGAAATTCGGCTCGCGGATCCAGTGATATATAAAAATTATATAATTTTATTTTATTGTTATTGAACTCTACCCTAAAATCTATTACTAATCTATACATCTCTTTTCATAAATAATAGTATATAATTCTATTAAAGATAATATTTTACTTATATCTTAATTTAAATTATAGTTATTATTATTATTATTATTATTATTATTATTATTATTATTCTTTTTTCAGTGTCAAAATAGAAGACACATTGTTCCACTGTTACTAAATATTGTGCTGAAGATAGAGATAAAATTGATTTTAATGATGTTATAATTAATTTTCACCATTTTTTACATATATTGTTACAACAAGTGTATATCTCATTATAATACTAATAAATTATTTAGTAATTGATTATTATATTCTTACTTATTATGAATGTTTATAGTAGTAATTTTTTTATATATAGATTATGATTTAGTTATTTATTTTTTAATAATTGTTGAAAGTCTAGATCAAATTTGATGTTAATTTGAGTTTATTTAAAATTTATAAACGTTTTAAAAAGAAAAAAAAATATGGATCTGGGTCTGGACCCGAGACCCTATAAATCTTATGGATCTGGACCTGAATCTTATTTTTTAGATCCAATGAATTTGAACTGAATACGAACCTAAATAAGAAAATGCGGATCTGGTTCTGAATCAAGTAGGATTCGGTTCAAATCCGGCCCATTGCCATCCCTAAAAACTCATAACATTACTATAAACCTCTTAGTAAAAACTTGTTCATTCAATAAGACAAATACTATTAACATTCAATAAGTTCTTTCAATTTTTTAATATGTAGTACAAACAAGTTTAGCTTAGACACTCTCAAGAATACTTAACTCCTCATGATCAACCAGGGATACGATTTTTCTTCACTCTTACATGAACGTGTCATATTAATTTAAGAGCCACCCATCAATGACTTGGACTATAAAAATTAGAAGTTATGATTAACGTGACAAAGTTATACAGATCAATTTAATTTTCATGTGATTTCACATGTACAGAAATCTGAAGATAAACTTAATGAATTTTATTCTAGGAAGTTGTCATTTAACTATAAAAATTTAATTTTTTATAGACAGAATTTCCCGTTGATAAATAGCCAATTATTCCCCTCGATAAAATAGGTTATCAATTAAACGAGGCCGTTGTCATTTTTAATATTGGTAAAATATTTAACGAGAGATAAATTCACTCGGTAATTTTATCGGGGGATTACCGAGAGGTAACTCTCACACTAAATGTGTGTTGGGTAATTCCTCAGTAATTTTGTAATTACACTGAGGTATTTTTTTTTTTGGATAATTTGTCAAACATTTTATTATAAAGTCAAATGATTTGTTCCTTTGATAATTTCTCGGTAATCCCTGTTCTTTCATGAATTTTTAATTATATTCTTTTATGTACATAGTTATAACAATTTATTTATCAATAAATCCAACAACAATTACAATATTTTCGTAGTCTAAACATAATTTATCATTCAACATTGTTCAATATGCAACAATACGGGACATGCACCAAGCATATCCTAGCCGTTTAAAATTTAAAATATAATTATTGAATTCAATTTGCTTACAAATTGAGAAACTGCAGCTATATTACACATACTTTTGAAGGCACTTCTGAAAATTTGTCGGTCATATAGCTTTAGTTTATACCTACCTTATGTAATCTGACTTTTCTTCTAAAATACTAAATGGTGAGGTAATTTGCAAACCATGACACAGTTACACTACTTATTGGAGCTAATCATTATTTAACATTATTTTTTATTTTATGTTATTTAAAAACAAGGATTGACAATCAGAATTCCACTATGTACTATTACTGTATAATCATATTTAACTATTAATATACATGATTAGCTTTACTTTTTATTAGTTTTAAAATAATTGCAGAAGCATTTGTCTCCAAATAATAATTATTGATAACATGATATGTAACTACATTCGATCCTTAATTTTGTCTTTTTTTTTTTTGCTCAATAAAATCAAAGTTGGTCTCACCAACTTAATATTCTAGCAGGGGAGTGCAATAATGAGGGTCGCACCTCATGCACGTCAATAGCAATTAAGAGATAGAGATAGTTTGCCAAAAAGTTCTTAATTCTCTACTCTCTAATTTGTCTCTTTTATCATCAAATAAAATTTGAAAATTGTTGAACTAATGCATCTGACATCATTCTACAAATAACATGCATTGACACATTATAACACGAGACATAAACTATTACTATAAACTAATATTGTTATTATAATGAAATACGATACAAAATATATTTAATTTTTGACTCGTGCTAACTCATTCACGGAACGTGAATTTGTTGCATCCCATGCACGTCAATAGCAATGAAGAGATAGCATAATTTGCCAAAAAAAATCTTATTTCTCTACTCTCTCATTTGTCCCTTTTATATCAAATAATATTTGAAATTTGTTGAATTAGTGATTTCGCATCATTCTACAAATAGCATGCATTGATACAATATAATACGAAACACGAACCATTGCTATAAACTAATATTATTAATTACTATAATGGAATACGAGACGAAACATATTTCTGGCTCGTGCCAATTAAGAGATATATATAGATAGTTTGTCAAAAAAGTTCTTATTTCCTATTCTCTAATTTGCCCCTTTTATCTTCAAATAAAATTTGAAAATTGTTGAATTAATTAATGCATCTGGCATCATTCTACAAATAACATGCATTGATACATTATAACACGAGACACAAACCATTACTATAAACTAATATTGTTATTATAATGAAATACAAGACAAAGTATATTTTTAACTCGTGTCAACTCATTCACGGCACGTGATTTTCTTGCACCCCATGCAAGTCAATAGCAATTAAGAGATAGAGATAATTTGCCAAAAAATTCTTATTTCCCTACTCTCTAATTTTTCCCTTTTATCATCAAATAATATTTGAAATTTGCTGAATTGGTGCATCTCGCATCATTCTACAAATAGCATGCATTGATACAATATAACACGAGGCACAAAGCATTACTATAAACTAATATATATTATTATTATAATAGAATACGAGAGGAAACATATTTGTGGCTCGTGCCAACCCTTTCTGCAGGGGATTGACTCACACTCAAGAATCGAGGAAAAAAACTCATTAATTATTTCTTTCAGTTTAAGATTCCAAAAGATGGCTCCCCCGACATAGCTGTATTATGGAAAAATGATAATAATGTTTCACGTCGGTCGCCTATTTAGAACACTAGTCTTGTTTTGAACTATAAATAGCCTCCCGAGCACCCATATCAATCACACATTTCTTGTCACAGCTCATATACATCTACTCAGAAAATAGTGAGATAACTGAACCCAAAATAACAATGGTTTCCGAAAGGAACTTGTCCAAGAAAGTGTGCGTGATCGGAGCTGGACCGGCCGGTCTGGTCGCAGCCCGGGAGCTGAGGAGAGAGGGCCATGAAGTGGTGGTTATTGAACAAAAGCATGATGTTGGAGGGCAATGGCTATATGACTCTAAAGTCGAGGAAGAAAACCCTCTGGGAAAAAACCAGTTCTTGAAGGTTCATAGCAGCATCTACGCCTCGTTGAGGTTGATTTCGCCTAGAGAAATCATGGGGTTCACTGATTTCCCATTTGGTGGGAAGAAAGGCAGGGATATGAGGAGGTTTCCTGGCCATAACGAACTTCTTCTGTACTTGCAAGATTTCTGTGACACGTTTGGATTGAGAGAGTATATACGGTTCAACACTCGGGTTGAAAATGTGGAGATGTTGGACTACCCTGTTCTTGACAAGGAGCATTTGAAGTGGGTGGTGAAAAGCAAGGCGGAGAAGGAGGTTGAAGAAGTCTACGATGCAGTGGTTGTCGCCACCGGCCATTACTCTCAGCCAAGGTTGCCTGCAATAAAAGGTATATAATATATTTCATTCAAGCTATCTTATTATATTCATCAAGCTAAATGAACATTTGATCTTGAAAAATGTCCAGGAATGGATGCATGGAGGAGAAAACAGATGCACAGTCACATTTACAGGGTTCCAGATCCATTCAAGAATGAGGTAACATTCAAGAAACTTGTCATCATTCTTCATGATCAGTCGCATTTGAGAATCAAGTCAGTGTCACATGCATCACACGTGATGATCGATATAATATTATCTTAGACATTTCATGTTTTCAGTAAAGTTAAGGCATACCTAGATGGCGCTTCCTGTTAAGGAAAGCTTTAACTGCCACATGCATACCTAACTAATATCATCAGTTTTATTGATGAAGGGTTGATTACTGATTACTTTCTTCTCAAACATACTACGAATCTCTGTAACTTTACAGGTAGTTGTGGTTGTTGGGAGTTCTTTGAGTGGACAGGACATCTCAATGGAGCTTGTGAATGTGGCAAATGAGATCTACCTAAGTTCCAAATCTCTCGATGTTTCTCAAGGCTTATCAAAAGTCATTGCTAAATATGATAATCTACACCTCCGTCCACAGGTTCATTATATCAATGTTTTGAGCAAAAACTTAGAGAAGAAAAAAGAAGTAAAGTAATGAATCATACTATCATAGTTGATTTCCTATTAATAGTCTCTAAATCTTGCAGATCGAGTCCCTACATGAGGACGGAAAGGTTATATTCAATGATGGCTCGTGGATCATTGCCGACACTATCATATACTGTACAGGGTAAACTGTCGTTTTATTACGAGCATCTGAAAAATCATATACACTTCCAAGAAAATAGAATGATAATTCAAAAACACCTCAACCACCCAGAAATATAAAATAATCATTCTGACTAAAAAGCTAAGAAATTGAATAATTTATTGCTTCTGAAGTTGCTTAGTTCAAACTATACTTTATTCAGATTGATGTGGCCATATCTTGAAGCATACACTTCATGGATGACAAAAACTAATGAGTACAAGTGGGGATTGTGCAGGTACTCTTATTCATTTCCATTTCTTGATACTAAAGGAATAGTAAGAATAGATGATGACCGGGTGGGACCCCTCTATGAGCATACCTTTCCTCCTTCACTAGCTCCTTCTCTATCTTTTATTGGCATCCCAAGAAAGGTAAATCTTCTACTTTATTATTTTTATTTTTATTTCTTTAATACAAGAGTAGGTCAAAGGACATGAGTGCAGTAGCAGAGACTAGAGTCATACAGAATGTATTGCAATACGACCACACTAGCTAGGAATTCTAACTCAAGTTTTGCTAATTTTGGCTTTTATGGTTTATGTAGCTTATAGGTTTTCCTTTCTTTGAATCCCAAGCAATATGGATTGCTCAACTCTTGTCTGGAAAAAGGAGTTTGCCATCATGGGATGATATGATGCAATCAATTAAGGAGTTTTATGACTCAAGGGATGCTGCTGGCATCCCAAAGCACTATACACATGATATTTGCGAGTTTGAGGTAAAAAAAGAAACTAAGCTAAGCTATGTTTACTTCTCTAATATAGTTTTTCCCCTGTGTCATTTTCATGAATGGAATTCACCTACATCTGATCAGTACTGTACACAATTTGATCAAACACGAGACTGTGAGTATAGGCAATCTTCAAGATTAATGTGTGTGCTACTTTCCATGTGTTTTCAGTATTGTGACAAATACGCAGACTACATTGGTTTTCCACATTTAGAGGAGTGGAGGAAGGTACTTTGCATCTCAGCCTTAGTGAATGCTGAATCAAACTTGGAGACGTATCGTGAATCATATGAACAAGATGAGGAGATGCTTCAAGTTGCATATAGCAGCACACACTTCACTCAACAGGGACCTCAAGATTCTACCTTATGAACTACATGGATCTATTATTGAATATTCCACATAATTATGTGCAATTCTTGTGTTACTAGTACTAAACGAATTCACAATCATAGATTGTCAAAATAAAAGATATTTTTTCATATTGAGAAAACCAAGCAATTTTGTTTTGCCTTTGGCTGCTTGTAAGTCAAAATATGTTGCATTGTGGGCCGGGGAAGGAAATATTGTATTTTGTGATAGATGTTTATTTGTCAAATCTATGTACTTAGCCTTTGTAATAACAACATGATGATGCCATGAAAACCAAATAGAATGATCACATTTCATGATCAATATTAATTAATGATGCTCTAGAAGGAACATTCTTTCATTCAGTTTACCTGTTGTTGAAATTTCGGTTAAATGATTCTCGCTCTGCCTTTTTCATGTCCACAGCTTCAGCTTACAGCTACCCTTCTCCACGAACAGCAAATTCCTGATTCAACAGGAAAAAATTAATGTTCATTGCAACTTGATGAAAAATAAACATAAACCACCTTCATCATCTTCTTCTTAGTATCATTTTGGTAATAGGAAAAAAAAAAAAAAAAACAGAATAGAATAGCATAACCTAAGTTTCGTTAATCAGCATAACCCTTGAGAGGAAAGGTCTTCGGTATCATTAGAGATTAACGAAATGACCCAAAAACACAACTCAGGTTGAGTTCATGCCTAACGAAGCGACAATCAAAATGCTTGCAACACATTTAGAGCAAATCCTGGGATCATGCATTCTTTGCTTCAACAAGGAAACTCATTCTTTGCAAACAAGAGTAGTGCTCCATCCCATTCGGCACCTCATTTGCCTACTCTGCATTCTGACGCATCTACATCGCTACTATGGATTTCCAATCATTGTTACATTTCACTTGTTTCACCACTTTAAGACATTTCTTCGAACAGATGATAGGCATGATCACATCGTGCGCTAACATTTACATATTTTCCAGTTTTATTTGTCGGATTTCAGGCGTAGCTGCAGAAGCCTTCTCCATAGTACAATACTTTAATTTTTTTTTATCAACGAGCCTTAGATATATCCGAAATAACCTACGCCAAATAGTCCGGAAATAGTCTCACCGAAGAAATCTCATATTCTTTGTCCAATCTTTCAAACCTCACTTCATGCGATGTCTCCTACAACAATCTGTCCGGCGTTGTTCCATCTCTTATATCAAAGAAATTCAACTCCACCTCATTCGCCGGTAACATCCAGCTCTGCGGCTACACCACCTCGACACTGTACTGTATCCGTCGCGGCGTCGCCTAAACCTTCATTGCTGCTGCAACCATAGAGAACTTAACACCATTGCAGCTAAAGCCCTCCTGTTCGTTTTAGTGTTGCTCTGGTGCTTCATCGGAAAGAAGGCATCTTCAAAATCCAGCAAACCGGTGGACCTGGTTGAGGAATTTGCGTAATTTTTATTTTATTTTTTTAAAATAATATGGCATAAATAATGTCGCATTGTGTCATGTTATTTAAAAAACAAAATAAGAATTATACAATGACATTTGATGAGCCACATCACGATTTAAAAAATAATCGTATGATATTTTTGATACAACTTTAATAGTTTGAAATTAAAAAAAAAAAAAAAAATTGCTTCAAATTTTGTATTTTTAGGGCATGAATGGTATGCAGGAATGAGATGATGATTTCTGCGCTCATTCCCAATCCTATGGCTGATAGGGTTTTGATAATGGGAATCGTCATTTCCGATAGAATGCCTATTCCCATGCATATGGGATTAGCCATTCCTCCTCTTCTCCATGGTAATATGTATTCTCACGGATATGAGATTACTCTATAATAAAAGTTTGTTTTTTTAATTAAATAATAATAAATAATAGTAGTAAAATAATTTAATATTATTAATATAATAAATAATAATTCTAAAAATTAATTATAATAATAATAATAAATAAATGATAAATAATAGTAGCAAAATAATTTAATAATAATAATAATAATTGTAAAAATAATAATAATAAATTAATAATAACAATAAATAAATAAAATTAGTAAAATAATTTTAATAATAAAAAAATTAATTAATAGTAAAATAATAAATGATAATAATAGTAAAACAATGATAATACTCCATATAATAATAAATAAATAAATAATAATAATAATAATAATAATAATAATAATATTATTATTATTATTATTACTTTCATTTATTGTTATTATTAATTATTAATTATTATTATTATTATTATTATTATTATTATTATTGTGCTAATTTTATTTCATTCTTATCCATTCATTCCTTGTAAATACCAACCATAGGAATCCTATATTTCATTCCATTACATTGTCATTGTCATTCCATTCCAAAATTCATTCTATTCCCTTCTAATTCTATTCCTACATGTCAGCCATCAGTGTTTCAAACATATCCCTAGGTATAACATTATCATAAATTAAATTTTATTTAATCTATCAAATCAAACATCACCACCTTAATTCTAGCAGAGTAATTAATTGAGTACTATATAAAATACTCCCTCCGTCCCATGAAAACAAGATCAAGTTTCTTTTTTGGTCTGTCCCACTAAATAAGACCAGTTTCTAAAAATAGTAAAAAATTTACGCTTTATTCACCTTTTCACCTGCCACACTTAACACGCTCTTCCTATGGATTTATTAACTTTTATTTTTATGATGTCCTTTATGTTTTTTTTTATTAGCTAAAGAAAGAAAAAATACATTCACACTCTAGCTCTTTAAGTGATTCGAATTCTCAATTTATTAATTAGAAAAGAAGCGTCTTATCAATAGACTAGATTTTATCGTCTATGTCAGTGAAGAGAGTTCTACTTCTTCTATCAAAATGATCATATAAGATTGTGACAGGTCATAATCTTTTATACTCCGTATTAAAATTATGAGTCTTTTCGTAGAATTCAATTTATGGTTTGTTGTTTACCCAGATTTAAAATAGTTCGTAATATTCTGATAGAATAAATTCATCAACCACTATGATATACAGCAGAAGTGGGGACACATTTACTTCAAAAATCGATCTTTATTCACTTCCAATTCACAAAATATACTAGTCCACTTACAAAACTAGCCTAACCACAAATAGCAAGAAAAGAAAAGAATGTGACTCCATCAAACAAAAATGGTGAATTTCCCCCCTCTAACAATGTGTGTTAATTACAGAAAGAATGATAACAAAGAAAGCCTATACATTGATCTAAGACACAAATCCTAATTGAAGAAAATCAAAGAAAATCAGAAGCATGTGCAAAATCCTTTAGTGTGCAAGAAATCTTAAACAACATAGCCAACACCTCCTTCATATTAGGCCTAGCATGAGGCGTCTCAGCCGTGCACCATATCCCAAGCCGAAGCAACTCCCCCATCTTGTCCGCTCCATCAACTAGACCAGATACGAGCAGAGCCACAGGTGGCACTGCTCGTCTCTGACCGTCCCCCATCACCCGCTTGGCCCACTCGACCAGACACTCCTCGCCACCATCCAGGGCCCGCCTCCCCGTGGCCAGCTCCATCGCCAGCACGCCGAAGCTATACACGTCCCCTTTGGTGGTGGCCTGCCACGTCTGCCCGTACTCGGGCGCAACATACCCCACGGTCCCGGCCACCATGGTGCTAACGTGGCTGCCACCGGCATCCACGACCCGGGCCAGGCCAAAGTCGGTGACCCGGGCCTTGCCATCCTTGTCAAGAAGCACGTTGCTGGCCTTGACGTCCCGGTGCACGATGCTCGGGTAGCATTCGTGGTGCAGGAAAACGAGCGCCCGTGCGACGTCTATGGCGACCTCGAGACGCCTACGCCAGTTGAGGCCGATCCGGTCGGTGATGTGATCCTCTAGGGTCCCCCCTTCCATGTACTCGTACACGAGCAGCTTTTCCGATCCGTTGAGACACCAACCATAGAGAGTGACTAGGTTTGGATGAGGCCAACCTAATCCATTACCACTCAACAACTCCATCTCAGCTCTGAACTCTCTTTCCCCTTCCACACCTTCCGACTGCAGCTTCTTCACCGCCACCTCCCTACCGTCGGGCAACACGCCTCGGTAGACCGTGCCGGAGCCTCCCCGGCCGATGATCCTCTCATCCGAGAAGCTTCTAGTAGCCCTCAAGATGTCTGAATGTGTGAAGGCCGTCTTGTCCAAACGAATCACCTTGATCGTGTTGGACATCCATGGCGAAGACGAGCTTGAGCTTGACAACTCCACTCTCTTGGACTCCTGCAAGAGATACCCTCTGGACTCGATAGGGCTCTTGATGAAGAGGCACACTATGAGAGTAATTACCCCACAAACTAAG
Organism: Salvia miltiorrhiza; assembly: GCF_028751815.1. Taxonomy (NCBI): domain Eukaryota; kingdom Viridiplantae; phylum Streptophyta; class Magnoliopsida; order Lamiales; family Lamiaceae; genus Salvia; species Salvia miltiorrhiza. The sequence goes on from NC_080390.1 coordinate 51,193,650, forward strand.
GCAGCAAGAAGCAAGCCCAACACCACTAAAAACACACCTATTCCTCTACGCTCCTCCTTCCTCCCGCTCCCCTCTCCTCGCTGCTGTCCTGTTCGTCTCGTTGCTCATGAATGGAGGCAGCCGGAGAAGAGGGTCCGCCTCGAACGACCACCTATCTAAGGTCGCCAGCTGTCCGATCGCCGGAATAGAGCCCGAGATATAGGGATTGTAAGAAATGTTGAACTTGGTGAGATCACTCAAGTTGTTCAAGCTGCTCGGAAACTGACCGGAGAAGTTGTTGTACGACAAATCAAGATTCTGCAAGCACTTGAGGTTGCCTATCTCGGCCGGTATCTCGCCGGAGAAGGAGTTGCGCGTGACGTTCAGCACCATCAACGGCATCCGCTCCAGCCCCGAAGGCAGCTCGCCGCCGAACGCATTCAGACCCAAGTGCAACATACTGAAATTCAACATGTTTCCGATCTCAGCCGGGACTTCGCCGGACAACTGATTGCCACTGAGCTGGATGTAGCCGGAAATTTGCATTGTCCGAATGTTGGATCCCGGCGAGCACACAGAAAACAGGCCGTACCCTTTAAGGATCCTGTCCCACAAAACTCTACACTTCTTCCTGGTGAGGAGATCGTAGACGAAGCTGAAGGGCGGGTAGTCCGCCGGAATCCACCTCTTCATCGCCGTGCATTCGCCGGAGCCAGCCGGCATCTCATCAGTCTCGCGACGGTTGAGCATGAAAGTAGGCGTGGCGTTAGCTGCCGATGGTCGTTAATTGAGTTGGCAAGGCCCCCGAAAACAGGTTGTTTGCGAGATTGAGCCAGAGCAAGCTGCTGCAGTTTCCCAGCTCCGGCGGGATGGGGCCGGAGAGCGAATTGTTGGCGAGCATGAGCCACAGCAGTGATGTGAGGTTGCCGAAAGTGTTAGGTATGGAGCCGTTGAGGCTATTGAAGGAAAGGTCGAGTGCTTGAAGGCCAGAGAGGTTTCCATATTGGGAAGGTATGCCGCCGCTGAAGTTGTTGTAGGCGAGAATCAGGTATTTCAAGCTCGCCATCTGCGATATCTCCACCGGCAACTCGCCCGAGAAATTATTGTAGCTTAAATCCAATCTAACAATGTTTGGGAGCTCAAGAACACGCGATGTGCGAATCCCACCTACATACGAATTCTTGTGCAGTAGAAGAAATTTCACCTGCTTCAGTCGACCGAAAATCTCTTGAATATCGCCTCCGAAGTTGTTTTTGCTCAAATCCAGGAATTTCAAATTGCTTAAACCGACTAAACTCTCTGGAATCTCTCTTGAAAAGTTGTTATTCCCCAAATATAATGCTTGAATTTTAGGCAACGATCCTATTTCTTGGGGGATTAGCCCCGTGAAATTGTTCCCCCACAAAGTCAACATCTCCAAATCCTTGCAGTTGGAGATTTGAGATGGAAATTCTCCCCGGAAGTGATTCTCCGACAAATCCAAGGATCTCAAGCTGCAATTTTGGGAGAAAATCGAGGCGATGTCGCCGGAGAAGCGGTTCTCGGACAAGGAGACTTCCACCATCCGATCGAATCCAGACCATATGTCTCCCTCTAAGCGATTCGAGCTGAGATCGAGAAACTTCAAATTCCTGCAGTTTACGAAGATGTCTCCTACCTCGCCGGTGAAGTTGTTGTTGGAGATATTAGCTACGGCTAAGTTGGTGCAGTTTTCCGGTATGGTGAGACGGATGTAGGCCTGAATTCTGTTCTGCGACAGATCGAGAACCTCCAAATTATCGAGGCCGGTGAGGTTGACCTCACCGGTGATGATGTTGTGCGACAAGTTGAGGAATTTGAGCTTCCGGCAGCGGCCTAGGTCCGCCGGTATGGCGCCGCCGATGGTGTTGGACGAGAGGTCGAGGTGGGAGAGCTCCGTCAGGGCGGAGAAGTTTCCGAAGAGCTCTCCGGCCATGTTGCAGTCGGAGAGGTCGATCTCCGTCACGCGTTCTGGTCGAGTTGTCGCACGTGATTCCCTCCCACGCGCACGGGGAGCCGTCGCCCAAGTTCCATTTCGTGTATTTGCCTCTATTCTCCACCACCGGATTTTCTCTCTTCAGAAATGACTGCAGCTGGATTAAGATGTCTCTGTCTCTCTCTACCGATTGCCCAATCACGACCTCTCCTGTTCAGAAAAGAAAAGGAAAAAAAAAAGATTAATTTCGCAGTTGGTGTAATAAATGCGGGTCAACTCCGACAATCATCCTCGAAACTCCCAACTCGAATAAACAACTGCAGTTGCAGAATTCTCGTGCATTCTAAAATCTTAACTTGATTTCTAGAAATCAACAGCATATGTAATTTACTAAAATTCGTCAAGTATTATACCTGTGATGAGGAGGAAGAAGAAGAGAAACGCGGCGCGAAGGAGGAGGTGATCGGATTCGTCTTCTGACATGATCAGTGAGCTGTGCTTGATCTTGTTTGGAATTCGGGATTAATTGTCAGAGAGGTTGTTGGGATTTCATGTTCTTAAAAAAAATAAATGGGAATTGAAAGATGAGACAAGAAAAGAATGGAAAAATGTGGAATAGGTTTTCGTATTTGCGGTCAAATGTTTTTTGTTGAATATAGGATAGGAGGAGGGCCTGCAGCTGCGAGCAGAGTTGGAAGAGATGCACGTACGCCAAATATTATATTGATGTGAAGCACACACTATCCTTTTGTTTTGTATGAGCAGATTTCGTTATTAAATATTATGGGATGAATGATATTGAATTGTTGTGTGTAGTTTTAGTGTTTGGTTTTCTTGTTGGTGCGTGTGGTGGGAAAGCGAGAAGAAGAGGTTTATAAATTTGTGACTAAATGAGGGCAGAGCCGCCCGCCCAAGTTGACCACATTTTTCTCTGTTCTTACCGGTTTTATTTGAATCCAAAAGTCAGATGATGTTTCTTTTTTTCTTTATTTGTCGCATCTTCTCCTTCTTCTCTCTTTCTTTCTTCTCGCTCCTTGGTAAGCGTTGGTCGGTGATGAGGCCTTCAAATGGGTACTTGATCCTCCACCAATGTTCTCGTTACTCACGTGTCTCACTCTTAATTTTGAATCCCCCTTTTTTATTTTATCAATTCAGACGGGTGTTTTTTTAGGTTTCGAGTGGTCATCTCATAGAGTCCTAACAATAAATAAAGATGCATTGGTGGTAACTGCAAATCATTACATCCCAAAAAACTTACTATATTTTTTTCCTTAAGCTCAAACAATACCTACCAAACATGTCAAATTTATGTCATGCTCCCCAGAAGGAGAGAAAAAAAAATGTTAAATTATGAACTTGGCAAACTAATTGAGTTTTCATACAGAAATAATATTGCACGTGAGAAACATTCCGCTTGAATAAGAGCCCCTCGTATCCATAAAGTATGGGATACACATTTAATCGATTCATAAATGTCACGCGTGAACGTACGTTAAATCCTAACCTAGCTACAATTATTAATTAGTTGCTATATTTTGACTACTTACATTTTCCTCTCTTTCTCCTTCTAGTTTCTAGTTGTATTACTATTATTATTATTATTATTATTATTATTATTATTATTATTATTATTATTATTGGTGCATAAATACATTTATTTTGAACCAATTTTAATTTTTAACACAAACTTTAAAATATATATATATATAAAAAAAACACACCAATTTATATTGTAGTAATTTTAACACGAATTTGATTTTCACCCAAGTTGAAACTGATGTGGCACTACCAGATTGCCGATGTGGAAAATCAAAATTTTATAAAAACAACATTGGGGACACATCGTTTCAATGTCGTCATTTAAAAAAAAAGAAATAAACATTTCTCTGTTCAAATTGGACAAAATCATGTATTCATGATACACGACCGATGTTAAAAGAATTAGGGTAAGATTATGTCTCATGATATTCTGTCCAATTTGAACAGAGAAATGCTTTTTTTTAAGAAACAACAATATTGAGATGATATGTCCACAATATCGTTTTTATAAAGGTCTGATTTGTCTACATTGACATTCCGACGTGCCACATCAGTCTCAATTTGGGTGAAAATCAAATTTGTATTAAAATTACTACAATCAATAATTTGGTGTATTTTTTGACGCTTTTTAAATTCATATTAAAAATCAAAATGGATACAAAATTAATTTATTTATGCACCACTAACATTTATTATTATTGGCAACTTTTGATAGAATTGTATAAGCTTGGTAATTACATTCGGAAAAAACATGAATTTTATAGTAGTAAGATTAAAAATTATCTCTCCACAATCGGCTTACTTAAGTATTTACCGTAAAAGATTTTTCTTGTCAATATTTTTGGAATTTTTCTATCGGCTGCTGATTTGGGAGAATTACTAACTAGTTGATTGTAAATTTTTAATAATTAAATGTTCGATGTACATATACATGATAATTAATGAATATCCATTCATTTAATTAACAAAACGTAATATTTTCTTCGCCAACTTGATTTACTGTAAAAATAAAATACATACATGCAATAATACAATATTAATTACACTATATGTAAAAGAGATTGTAGCACAGACTATACTCTTTAACTTCTTATTGCGTAGTGAGCTTAATAATATTACAATAAAATACTAATAAATAAAGTGACGAGTTCCTTAAAGGAAAGGGCAAGCGTTAGATTCTCCCTGAAGCTAATGACACCAAACTCAGTGGTTCAAGTTTTAGCAACCATCAATGACGAGATTTAATTAAAAAACATATACATGGAGTAATTAATCGAAGAGTAATGCTAAAGAGCCACATTGTGGACACCCACAATTTATTTAAATAGAAAATAATTTAATTTAATTAATTTATTTTTTAAAAGAAAAATAAGATTTAGTTATTTTTATCATATATATTCTCTATATTGTAGTTATTTTTTTGCAATTTTTTGGTAATTTTATTATTTTTATTAAAAATAAATTAAAAATAAAAAATGCAAAAAAAAGAGAATAAGTACAATGTAGAGAATATAATAAAATAACTAAATTCTATTTTTATTAAAAAAAATTAAACAAATTAAGATTTTTCTCATTATACTAGTTTGTGGTGGCCACAATTAGGGCTGGGAATCGGGTCGGGTTCGGGTACCCGAACCCGAAAATCCCCTAAACCCTATACCCGACCTCGACCCCGAAATTGAAATCGGGTACCCTAATACCCGACTCGGGTATCCGAGTCGGGTATTCGGGTACCCTAAATTACCCGAGTCGACTCATTGAAAAATCAGACATTCCATCACAATAAACTAGAATACAGAAAACCAAATTCACAGTTCGAAGTTGAGGGCGGTGGCTGCCGAGGCCCCTGCTGTCCACGGCGGCGGCGACTCCGGGCGAGGCGGTTGCTGGCAGTCGACGGCGACTTCAGGACCACCAACAGCTCCGAGCGGTGGCGACGTCGGCCGAATTTGAGAAAAACAGCGGCAGCAGCGTCGTGAGTGTGTGCGTTTCAGTGAAGGAGAGAGAGAGAGGTCGTGTGAACGAGAACAGAGAGAGGGAGACGGCGATTCTGGGAGGAAAGAGAGCAGCCGACTGGGAGGGATGAATTTGGAGGGATGAATTGGGTGGGAATCGGGAATTGGGGAATTGGGAAATGGGAAGGCAGAAGGGATTCAAGGGAATTGGGGAATCGGGAATTGGGGAATTGGGAAGTGGGTACAGCTGTGCGGATATATTAAGTCAATTAATTCGGGTATTTCGGGTATACCCGATACCCGATTTTCTAACACCCTAAATACCCGATCCCGAACTCGAACCCGATTTTTTCGGGTATAGGGTACCCGATACCCGATTTTTTCGGGTCGGGTAATCGGGTACCCGATACCCGATCCCGAACTTCCCAGCCCTAGCCACAATGTGGCTGCATAAATTATTGTTAATGGAAACAAAGATACAAGCAGGACCACAGCAAATTCGAGATACAACGTACATATGCATATTTGAAATAGGGAAAAGGTGCAGATAAGCCCTCCTAGGTGTAGCCCTTATAGCGTATATATACCTTCCCATTCTCACTGTGCGTGCAACTAAACCCCCCAACTCAAGAAAAATGGTGCAAATACCCCCCTCGCCCTAACCTCTGTTTTCTCACCGTTAGTCAGCATTATTTTATTTTCTGTGGGGCCCACCATCTGAAGTCACGAATTTCACATGAATGACGGATTTCTACGTGGCCGCAGCGATTCTCAGCCGACGTCGACGACGATTGGTGCAGTTTTCTCCGCAGCAATTCACTTCGAGATCTGACGCCGTCGGCCTTATCGCTCAGTAGCGCGTAGAATTGGGAGGCTTGAGAGAGTCGAGGGAGATAGAGGGCGCCGGCGGCAGTCTGCTTCATTTGCTGCTGCTGTCGGCCGGTTTGAGTGAAGAGGAGGAAGTTCAGGCGGTAGTGGGTGGACTAGGATGGATTTTGCAGAGGGAGGCCAGGGTTGCGGCGGCCCTACCGCTGTCGCTCGGCCACGGACGGAGAGAGGGAAGGAGAAAGGGTTAGTTGGCCGACGGTGGCTCTTCGCCGGAGTTTAGAGAGGGGCTTAGGGTCGAGATCGGCGGCGGCGGCCCTCTAGCCGTGCGCTCGCTGGGAATCGAGGTAAGGGCCACAAGTTGAGAGAGAGATGAGGAAGAATGGCGACAGTCGATGGCCCTTCGCCGGAGATGAGTCGCAGCGGCCAGAAGAGAGAGAGATCGGTGCTGCTATGTGTGTGTGCGTTGTGAGGCAGAGAGAGAGAGACGAGAATTGAGGGGAGGGAGGCGCATTATGTGAAGATGGTGGGCCCCACAGAAAATAAAATAATGCTGATTAACGATGAGAAAACGGAGGTTAGGGCGAGGGGGGGTATTTGCACCATTTTTCTTGAGTTGGGGGGTTTAGTTGCACACACAGTGAGAACGAGAAGGTATACGCTATAAGGGCTACACATGGCTTATCTGCAACTTTTCCCTTTGAAATAAGATAATGAATAAATAAACCCTTTAAATTGCTCATAATTAAATTACTCACTAATCACAAGTACACGAGCACACTTTACTTTGAAAGATTCAATAAAAAAAGGTGTAAAAAATTTAGAGCAAAATAAATAACAGGCTGGTGGTGGTAAAAAAATATTATCATAATTTTTTAAAAATACTATGTCCAACTACTACAGTTGTTTTTTTTTTTTTCGTTTTCTTATAATGTTGGCAATTTTTCATCCATATGAAATTGGATTATATATATGTATATATTCAGATTATGGCGACCTACACAATTTAATACACGTAAGCTAGCCGGATATGTATAATTGTTTATATAAGATAGCTCAAGTCAATATCGCACAGCTTATATAAGCAGATATTATGATCAGAATTGCATATAACTATATATCCATCTTATTTATATGATTAATTGTATGATGTACAACCGTAGGAGTAGTATATAAGCAGTGGTATCTAAAAAAACAGACAAAAAAAAAAAAAAGACAGTTGCAGATGCAGAAAATATATTTGGTGAAAATATTGTCGAATTTTATACTATACGTATAGAGAAAAATAAATGATCAACTGCTAAAATGGGCGAAATTGGAGTTTTTTTTTTTTGGTTGGGGGGGGGGGGGGGAGCCATGATATTACACTATACATATATAGAGAGAAAAAAATGTTATGCTATATATCTTATGTGAGAGCACCTTATATGATCATCACTCACGTTCAACCCTTGTTAGCGTTGCCTTTTTTATTTTAGGCATTTATTGTTATTGAGATCATTAATTTTATAAATCGCATAAAAATCAAAGTCCAATTTGTTCTTTTTATTAATAATTTAAAGTTAAAGGGAATATATATGAACAAATCGAACCTTGATTTGCATGTGACTTAAAAAATTAATGATCTCAATAACAATATATGATGTATTAGAATAAAAACAAAAGCCTAAAATAAAAAAAGACAACGCTTAACGTGGGTTAAACGTGAGTGATGCTCATATAAAGTGCTCACATAAGGTATGTAGCATAACATTTTTCTATATATATAGGGGTAGGTTCCAATGAAATTGTTATTTTTGTAAATCGTGAGACTAATGAATAATATAAATATAGTGTTGAATAAGGCAGTATATAGTGTTGAATAACAATATTTAAAAAATTATATATTAAAAAAATCTTCAAAACTATCAAAATTATATATTGACTTTATAAATAATGAAAAACGCGAAGTCGAAGACCACATTATATAAGATTGAAATTATGAACTATTTGAATACTTTGTAGTAGGAGACGTGTACGTTTGAAGTCGTTTGAAAGTTTTAGTCCATCCTTATATCGTTATATTTAATAATGGGTTAATTAATTGTAAATACATAAAATATATATTTGTTTTAATTTTTAATCAATATTAACTTTCAATATTTTGAAATTTGGTTCGAACTGAAATTCCAGCAAAAAATTAATTCTACGTGGGTGCCAGAATTTTATTATGTGACATTTGAGTTGATAATTAAAATGTATTGTTTTTTATATAACATAAAATGACATCATTTTCTTTATCTTTAGTGTTATGTTGTGAGTAGTAGGGTTCAGAGACGTGATTTTAGAGGAAGAAAATGATGTTTTATACTACTATGAAATGTGGTTTCTAAATATCGGTTGAAATACCATGTAAAAAGATATTAACATCCACTTTGGATTGATTGTCGTCAAATTTTTAATTTGGATCAAATTCGGAATTCCAAAATGCTAAAAATTCATGTACTACTAACAAAAAAAAATGTTGATTAAAAACTAAAATTTGGATATACATTAACAACGACATATGTTTATGGACAATTATTTGACATGAATATAATATAGTAATAATAATAATAATAACAGTTATATTTACTTTGTTAGTTTGTTACCTATTCGGTGCATCGAATATTAATTTATAATGCATGCACGTCTAAAACAAAGTTTTCGAATATTAATTTATAATACATGCACATCATTTGATTTGAGGTAGATAGCTTCAAATTCTTTTTTGAAGAAAAGATTGCTTCAAATTCTTGAGTTACTTTAATTTGCATTGGGAATGTACAAAACAGTTTTTGAGGGTTTAATTTGATTATCCTCCAAAAAATTATGATCCGGGAAAAAGAATATAAGTGTAGAGTTTTTGTACTAAGAAATACTCCTACGTCGTAATGAATTGGTATAAAATCGTGACGATGACACATAAAATTATCTAGGAAGAAGACTTCATATCCATACAAAGACGAAATAAACAAAATTATGACAAAGAAAGTTACAAATACATGGGTATATAATTTTAATTTTGTTATAATTTAATGTTTATAAATTGTATTTACATATATGTATAATTTTTTTATAATTTAATTTTTATAAAAGAAAAGAACAAATCTGAAATCTTATATTAATAGATTAATTGAAAATATATCGTGAAATCAATGTGAAATAAATTTCATTATCTATACATTTTGAAGTAAAACCACAAAGGCAAGTATGTATTTTTAAAAGATGGATAAAATGCAAAATTCGTTTGGTTTTGCAGCATGATTGGAATTTGGAGCAAAACTGAAGGTCCAACCTTTATGGAGTAGATAACAATGATATTTTTGTTCCGCTCAAATAATTAAAATTTCCAATTATTTTTCTACCGTGTATTTAAAATTATTTTTTTTCTTTTTGTAACTTATGTCATGTCATGAAATGACGTCGTTTTGTATCTTATTAATTGAAAAAAAAATTAAAAAACATTTTTGTAACATTCAATGTGACATTTGGCAAGTCGTGAAACTTTTCGAAGTCAAAAAATGGACGGAGAGTATAAAATCAATAGTTCATGATTTAAAAAATAAGAAAATTCTAGTTTAAGATAAAATTTTTCATTGCCTGAAAAGTGAAAACTATGGAAAGAAATGTTGGCTAGACATTTCGTTTTGGATAAGCACGTCAATCCCAAGCAACTATGACTCTCAACTTTGAGTCGGTTTTGTCTTCTTATTTTTAATTAAATTTAATTTAATTAATATTGCGTCCTTCATTTTCTGCGTATTAAATTTCATATTTATAAAGAAAACATTGTGTTGAATGAAGTGCGTCATTTTATTGGGCGTAAATAATATGCCCCAAATAGTAAAAGAAGATAAATTAACAATAAACTCGTAATTGAGTAATTTAATTAGTTGATGGAGTTGTGATTTCATTTCATGACTTAAATATCGGCATCTCCTCCATTGGTAGCACTGTTCATATATATATAGCACGCGTGATTTAAATGAACATCAATTTTGTTGTATTACTCTTAACCTACCAAATGAAGATATATTTGTGGGTGTGTTTCATACGCATCAATTGGCTAATACAATAGTTCATAGTCTTGCTAGCTTTGCATCACATATATAGTTCTCGATCTGTTTGTTGAATTGATTACTTTCCAGTTTAATTTGAAGATGTTGTAAGAGTTGATCTTTTGAGTTAATACAAACTGTTTTATCCTTCAAAAAAAAAAAACAATGTTAGAATTGGGAAGATATGATGGAGCTAACCAGAGTTGGTATACATATTCTTTTTTTAAAAATTATCCAACTTAGATCCGACATAATTAACCATGGTCCATGGATAGGTTCTCACCTAATTAACTTAGCCGTTTGAGGGGGGCCCACTGCTCTAATTAATCAAATCTTAGGCGGTCAAAATTCGAGGATCAAATAGACTAAACTAGGTTTTATTATAAATAGCTTGGGCCTGCAACTTAATACACGTGCGAAGTTAGTTAACCACTTACACTTATAATATTTGAATATTTCTAGAGCCTTGACCAAAATATTAATTAAAGTTTTCTTTGGCTTTTGGTCAATTTAGCTTGTCACTGATGGATCGGCCCAGGCATGTCAATCGGGCCAATCCACTCGGTTTCGGGCCAATTCATTCGGTTTCGGGTTATTTTCGGTTCGGGTTAGTCGATTTTTTTATTTTTCGGGTTAAAATTTTTCGACCCTAACCCACTCGATTTCGGGCTAGCTCGTTCGGGCTCACAAATTTACGATTTTTTACATGGATAATCATATTATTGTAATAAAAATATGTCGTGCTTTTTAAATCAAAACATTTCGCCTTATTTTATATACAAAAATTAGTGTTGTTTTAATTTAAATTTATGAGTAATATCTAATTTTAACTTTGTTTCCGATAAAAATTGCATATTGATATAACATAAATTACTATCTTTCTTTGACTTTTATATCATAAATATTTATTATTAATCGTTAGAAAAAATTAAAACATATTATACAAGCATCAAAATATTATTATCAAATTAAAAGGTAAAGTATTAAAGTTTAGAAATCAATTATTAACAAAGTGTTCGGTTAATCGGGCCAACCCACTCGATTTTCGGGCCAACCCTATCGGGCTCGGGCTATTTTCGGTTCGGACCATTCGGACTAAATTTTTTTCGGGCTAAAAATTTTCAGCCCTAACCCACTTTTTTTTATCGGTCTATTCGGATCGACCCATCAGTTTCGGACTTTTTTTACATCCCTAGATCGGCCTAAATAGAACTAGTAAAAAGGAAAGTTAGGGTAAAAAAGTTTAGCTCAGAATAAAAAAAGTTCAAATTATTCAAATTGAAAATAGCTCGAGCTTGATAGGATTGACTCGATCGAGTGAGTTGACGTAATTAATAAAAAAATCTCTTAAGTATTACTTTACTTTTGAATTTGATTATAAGATTTTAATACTTGTAGTATGTATTTTTATTTTCTTTAATGCTTAATAAAAAAAATTACATAAAAATTAAAGAAATATAAGCATTTAGGGTAAATGCGAGTCAAATCCTTGACTCTCATGAAATTTTTTAATTACAAGGTGAGTATTTTGTAAGTCGATGTTAAATGACATTCATTTTTGTATACAAGGTTAAGTGTCTTAATTGACAAAATATGGTCTATTTCTTATTACAAGAATATAATTATAAAAAAATCATATATATTGTATTTTTTCCTAAACTTTCTGATCGATGAGCTAGCCTGAAAATTAAAGGTTTAGATTTGTGCCTGAAAATTGATTTTTTTTTTAATTTGAATAATCGGAACAAAAAAATCTAAGATTAAATGGATTGCTCCGACTGACATCCCTGACACATCCCAATCCCATTTATTTAATTTTAGTGTATTTGAAATATAAATCAAAACATCCAAAAACACCATGAAAATACATTCGTTTCTCTCTCTCACTCTCACTCTCGCGTTACAAAAACTCTACATATACTGGTATCTATCTCTCTCTCTCTCTCTCTCTCTCTCTCTCTCTCTCTATATATATATATATATATATATATATATATAAAAGCAAAATAAGCTCTATCCTACGTGACGTTATAAAATCACTCTATTCTAATTTTCCTCAATTCTCATTCATTCTTATTTTTTTCTAAATTTTTAATCAACAAATTTCTATATATCTAATAAGAACGCTTCTTAAAATATAAATTAGGAACCATTTTCAGCCCTTAGATCATCAAGATCTACGGTTGATTCATCACCTTGTTGGATAAATTCATGGTCCTGAGTTCGAATCCCAAAGGTAGCAAAAAATTATTTTTCGCAATTCGTGCCTTTATACAGTTTATTCATGCGTGTTATACATAAAATTCATGCATTTTTACTGGTTCGTAATTCTTAAAATAAGGGTGGTTTATTGAATAACCGCTCCCTATATATATATATATATATATATATATATATATATATATGGATATATATAATTTCAATATATCTAATTTCGAACCTATCATCAACAAATTTCTATATTTTTTTCTAAATTTTTAATCATCAAATTTCTATATCTAATTTCTTATGCATTAATTATATCCCAATCATATATATCTAATTTCCACGTTTGAGCTCCACGGAAAGACTAAATCGAGCAAACTAAGCTCTATCCTATGTGGCGTCATAGAATCACTCTATTCTAATTTTCCTCAATTCTCATTCATTCTTATTTTTTCTAAATTTTTAATCAACAAATTTCTATATATCTAATTTCGAACCTATCATCAACAAATTTCTATATTTTTTTCTAAATTTTTAATCATCAAATTTCTATATATCTAATTTCGAACCTATCAACAACAAATTTCTATATCTAATTTCTTATGCATTAATTATATCACAATCATATATATCTAATTTCCACGTTTGAGCTCCACGGAAGACTAAATCGAATCAGCACATTTCTTATTTTATTTACTTCAACCTATCATCTTTATCTTTTTCTCCTGATTTTAAATATTAACATGTATTTGATCAATATCACAATTATTAACAAATTATAGATAGACTCAAATTCTTAGATAAATCCTATCAAAGGTAGAATTCTTTGCCAAATTGACAATCTTATATTTCATCTATAAAAAGGCGTATAATTATTTTATATCTTTAACGTGAACTATTCTCATCGGTTCTGCTTTCCTTCTCCCGGTTCTGCTTTCTTTCTCCGCTGCTCTACCGGTTGGCAAGTTGAAGTTTCTGCTCTCTTTCTACGTAGATGTATTTATTCAGCCCTTAACTTTTTATTAAGGTTATTAGTGTTGTGACTGAGGATTAAGAGATAGTTGTTGGAGTGCTATATCTATGTATGATTATGTATTATGCGTAGAATTGTGTGAATCTATTTGTTGATTTCTGGCAGCAACAAAATTTACTGTTCTTACTAATATAGATTATCTATTTATTAGTCTACGTAATGGTATTCACGATGATGCAAATTCAATATATAACACACACAAAAAAAAATGTCTTCCTTGAAAACGAACGATTGATGTAAATCTGGGTTTTGTACTTTCCCTTTTGAACATATAATATTAAAAGATAGGAGTATTTTACATTGTATAATTAGAGCATTAAGTGGCATTTATGCCTTATTGGCCATCTTGTGATTGGGCTTGCGTGGGATCAGTGTCTCTATCTGTATTTTCTGCCTTTCAAGTTTCAACCACGTACCTCTTTCAATGTCTGTCTTTTTCCTTTGCAAAATAATTTTCTTGTCAATCTTTTCTGTTTTCTACAATTATTCAAATTAATTTTAAATGCTAAAGGTTTGGCAATTTTATGTATTGAAAATTAAGTTATAGAACATGTGAATAATAGCATAATATTTGATAATTTATTTACTTACTCTAAATATAGGAAATGTCGACGAACAATGAAGTTATTCGTTTGAATGCCATCAAGCCAAAAATACGAAATAAATATATGGTGGTCAGAATTTTGCGCTTATGGGTTCAAAAGGATAAATTGGGCAAGGAAGCACTTGAAATGATCGTGATTGATGAATGGGTAAGTCTTATCACAGTTTTATTGAATAAATAGTTTTGTAAAATTATTAATTTTCAATTTATACTATCTAATAACATATTTTTATTATGTAGGGCAACAAAACCCAAGCATCCGTCTCGATAGGGTTCAAGAAAAAGTTTCATGAGTTACTTAAAAGGGACAAATAACTGTTATTAAAAACTTTCAAGTAGTGAAAAACAAGCCTAACTTTCAGCACTCAAAAATCAATCATGAGTGGAAAATCGGTTTTAGCCTTAGTACCATAGTTTCTGAATCAACTGAACGCCCGAATATTACTGAAAATGGATTTGATTTCATCCATTTTCGAAATATTCATTCACATGATCCAGAATTGGTATTGGGTAAGTATAATATATTATAGAAAAAAAATTATTTTATTCTATAATTTCTTAATATTAGTTTTGATTTTGTATTTAAATTACATTTTTTTGTAGATATTCTTGGGGAGGTAAAAACCGAAAATATTACCATAGATTTTGTTGAAATGTAGCATGGCAAAGCTAAAAAGTGTGACATAATATTGGTTGATGCAGAGTAAGTTTTTAAAATTTTTATTGAATAATGATTAATATTTTTAATTTTATTTTAAATTATGTTTTTAATTATATATGTAACAACGACACACAAATAATTTGCGTATTGTGGCAATCCTAGACTAACACATGCACTACAAAATTATCCTTTGATTTTGATGAACGAGTTTCAACGACATACACCAAATGTTTGGAATAAAGTCAAACCAATGTGTTGAAAATGCCAACAATATGAATATTCTAATAAAGCGAAATCGTAGTTTACAATTAATTTTTTTGTCTCTCTCAATGTGATGAAATTTTGGACTGAACTCATAATACTTGTTCACATGTTGAAAAAGAAAGTTTTCTTATTAAATTTTTATTTATAATATCAAACTAACTCCAAAAAATCTAGGATTGCCCCATTGTGCACAACGTTGACGCTGTAATTTTGGAATCGTTTAAGGCGACCTTACGTGATTATTTAAATTCTTATTATTATGTATGATTCATTAAATTTTTTATAAGTGTTTATATGTGTGACTTTTAATTCAACTGCAGTTGATTTGCTTCGGTAATCATAAAAATCAGTGCCTCGTTTAGTATTAAAGCAAAATTGGGCAATGTTATCAACGCATTTGATAATTAATTTGATCGATTAAGTACATACGTGTCTAAAATTTTAAAAACTATCCATTTTGCTTCGACCACATAAAAGAAAAATGAAATGTGGATATTTCAAAATGAGTAAAATTTTGAAGTAGCCAAAATGAAGCATAAAACACAATTTATGGATACACATTGAAAAAACACAAAATTTGGCCATTTTTATTGATTTGGACGTTTTTACCCTTAATGAGGCGGACCGGGTAGGATCAGGCACGCGGGTCGCGTGTCGGGTCGGGTTAGACACTTATAGGACTATTAATGCCATAAGTGCCAAGATTTTACTTGGTTTTATTTTGGATTTCCGTTGGCACTTATGGCACTAATATAAGTGCCAACGAAAATTCAAAATAAAACTAACTAAAAAGGTCATTTGGGCACTTATGACACTAATAGTGCCATATGTGCAACACAAATACAGAAACAACAATATCATTTAAACCCTAAATGAAACATCTAAACCCTAAATGGAACATCTAAACCCCAAATGGATAATCTAAACCTTAAATGGAATATCTAAACCCTAGGGGGAAGTGTGCACTTATGGCACTAATAGTGCCATAAGTGCCATACGTGCAGCACAAATACAGATCAGATCTGATCTGATCTGCCGATGGCTGAAATCGAAGGAGGCGGAGATCAGATCTGCCGATGGAGGAGGCGGCGCAACGATTAGATCAGATCCACCGCCGCCGCCTCATCAGATCAGATCCACCGCCGCATGATGATCAGATCCGCCGCCGCGGCCGCCTCATCCTCCGCCACCTGACCAGTATCTCCTCCACGTCGCCGATTTCAGAGGACCGGATCTCCTCCACCGCCACCACCTCATCCTCTATTCCGACGAATTATGCCCAAGCCGCGAGAGCTCCGGTGACTTCTGCTCGGCGCCGCTGCCGCGCAGCCGCTGGAGAGAGAGAGAGAGAGAGGGAGATGAGAAAGAGAGAGGAGAGAGCGGCAGCCGCTGCCCACTGGAGAGAGAGAGGGGGAGATGAGAAAGAGAGAGGAGAGAGAGAGAAGGGTAGAATAGTCATGACATACAAAAAATGGCCAAAATTTATATTTTTTCAAATGGTGGACAAAATTTGATGTTGTATGTTGAATAACCCTATTGTTTCTTTCGAAATTTTCAAATCTAATAAAATAATGTTTTTTTAGTATATATGTAGGGGAAATTTATACATTAAAAAAATGTAAAAAATACAATAATTGATGTTACAGATATAAATGGAACAATTGAATTCCCGTGGTTGGGAATTTTATAAATGAGACGAATTAACTTTTTTAATGTTTTGAATCCATACACCACCATTTGTCTTTATTTTCAAAAAAATAAAGACAAATATATCCATATATATATATATATATATATATATATATATATATATAGGAGCGGATCAAAAAAATTGTTCCGAGGGAGCTGAACCTTTACAGAGTACCGCCTCCAAAAATTTTGTTTTTGGATATAATATATAGTACTCCCTCCGTCCACGAATTAAAGCCCTACTTGCATTTAAATTTTTGTCCACCAATTAAAGTCCTATTGTGCTTTTTGTACTCTTTTATTCTTCTTCTTTTCCTATATTTACTACCATTTGTCACTAATGGACCCACCTTACAACAACTTATCATTTTTATATTCTATATTTATTACACTTTATCACAAGTGGACCCACCACACAACACCTTTAACACTTTAGTCAACTACTTTATCACTTTAGTCAACTACCCTTATATTTCACATACAACACCTTTTTCGGCTTTCTTAGTCGTGCCCACCCTCAAATGGGGCTTTAATTGGTGGACGGAGGGAGTAATCAATAAGGAATGAGATTCAATGTACCACACTTTATGTCTCACTTTCAATTTTATTTAATTTCTTATATGTATTTTCTTCAATTTCAACTTTATATGCTTTAGTTTAATTTTGTGATTACTAACTAGGGTTTATTCCATCAATCTAGGGTATATAATTATATTTTATAAATTAATTTCACTTTTATTAGCTAATAATAGGTTGATAAATTCAAAATCATGGTATATACTTTTTAAAAAATTTAATTTTTTGAAATAAAAATTTAATATAATTCATAGTATTATAAGAAATTTTATTTTTATAAAAATTATTTTTAAAATAATAGATATAAGCATGGGACACAGTGGCACACGTAAGATTGTGGGACACTGGATCTCATTCCAATAAGGAAGAATTATTTTTTTGTCATTAGTTCAACCATAATAATAAAAACGTACAATAGTTTCATTCATTAAATTCTATTACATTACAAATAATCTATGAATAGATTTGAGAAAACAATGACGGTTGATTTCGACGTGTACTCATTGACTGAAAACGTTGCAAAATCTCCTCGTTGTCAATTGTTAAGAAAATTTCCTTCTCAATATACACGATTAAAGTGTCATTCATCCACTCATCTTTCATACGATTTCGCAAATCAGTCTTAACAATCTTCATTTTGTCTCTTCATTCTAAATACATAATCTTCCTCACAAATAAAAAAAATCGGTCACGGCTCACGGCTCACAAATCACAAATCATTTTTTTTCTTTCAAATTCACATAATTATAATCTAATCTCTAATGCTCTACCCTCAAATCGACTTTATACCTTACAAATCTGTCGTGGAGCAGTCAGTCGGTGGTATAAATTCGCCGAAATCGACGATGCCGCAGTAGTCAGTGAACTGCGAGCAGCCGGCCAGTTAGACTCTAGCCTCCTCGACGCGGTGGTGGTGTGGGCGGAAGACGAGCGGTGCACAAAAAGTTGCGCAAGAGTTTAATTTCGAAAGGGTTTCGTTAATTTGTTAGGTCTGGTCTGATGTGTTCATTTACACATTTATTTTTTATTTTATTTATATATATTAAAAAAATAAAAAATAAAAACAAAATTTGTGTGGGTTTTGGGGGGGGGGGGGGCTGGATCCGCCACTGCATATATAACACAAATCGCGTCCAATCTTTGTGAAATTAAGATTTCGTTTGAACTTTATAATCTCTTCAAACGACCTTATCTGACACATACTTGAAGGTGAAATGTGGTATAAAGAATAAAAATTAGAGAACTTGCTTACGTAATTGATTATAGTAGTAATAATTCTTCATAGCGGATATACGAAATTGAAGAGCAAAATGAATGAAATTAATATCTCGATCGCGACTCATGATTTTCACAAAAAGAATTAATTAATGTTGCATCAACCCATCGTTTTCATAATTAAATGCTCGAGTCAAATTATGATAAACTTGATAGTAGTAGTCAGAAAACAAAACAAAGAAAAGACAGTAGGACTACGATAATATTATATAATTTAAATTATTTATTTTATTTTGCATTGCGATATGAAAGATTTTATAAGAACTCACTTTTCTAGTCCTATATTTAAGATATACAAGATTGATAAGTGCCATACTCAGTTACAATTAAGAAATTTAATTTCTACCCGACGATAATCAAATGAATGAAGTTTACTAAAGTTAGTTAAACTTTAATTTGTTTCAAAATAATTTCTAAATTTATATTTTATACTAGTATCATTTAAGATTTCAATCTAAATTTCCCAATAATTTTACTATTTCACATGGCAATTTTTTTTTTTTTTTGAAATTACAAGAGGTATCTGAATATAATCAATTATGCAACCCGCACGCAAGCGAGACCTCACTACCACCCAAATAATGGAAAAACATCATTGCATGCAGGCGAAAAACGCCCTGCGTGTGGGACCTCAACACAAAATAATATAACACCGCACGCAGACAGGAATACAACACCACCTAAAGTGAAAAAACAACACCAAACAATACAGCATCTCACGCAAATGAGAATACAACACCATCTAAAGTGGGAAAACATCACTATATGCAGGCGAGAAATTGAATCCAAAACCTCCAAAGCATTTGGTTGCCTCATTTTCGCCATTAAAGCGAGGCCTCATGGCAATTAAATTAATGTCACATAAATCTTCCGAAGAAATGCATATGGTTGGGTTGGGGAAATTAGGTCTCGCGCGCGCCGCTAAAAGAAGGGTGAATTGCAACACCGTTTCCATATCTCTTCTCTTCTCCATATTATGTTCACTTGCCCCGCCCGTAGATATATTGTGATAAGAATTCAGTAGAAATTTTTGTAGTAAAGACTGAAATTTAATTGAAATTGATTTGGTAGAAGGGAGTGCAGAGGCGTTCATGGATTAAATTTTTGTGACATAAAAAGTATAATATTTACATTAAAATACTACTTTAGAATTGTTATTTGAATTTTTCCTCATCTATTTTTAATCCGTGAGCCCGACGACTTAACTTCTCAATATATTTCAATGATATCTTCAAATGAGGAGCATGTATCCAACTAGATGCACCAAATAAAAGGGATTTTTCAAGAGAAAAATAATATGCAACTCAATAGACCTTCTAAAAGCAACTACAATTGACTAAATTGCATCAATCGTTAGGGTGACGTTTTTTTAAATTCTGTGAAAGAGGGGGTTGAACTTGGAATCCATTGGGAGGATTGGTATAAACAATAAAACTGGGGAATAAATAATTAAATTAATGTGAAATTATATCCGGAAAATTTAATTATAAAATTCTTATATAAGTAAGAATTGGTATTTATTCAACTCAAAATTAATACTCTCTCCATCCATGAAAAATATAACATTTTTGTCATTTTTGGTGTTCACCAAAAGTATGACATTTTTCTGTTTAGAACATGGTACCACATCGTTTCCTTATATTTTATCCTTACAAATACATTTTATTACATAAAAAAGAAAATCAATCTTAAGTCAATATTAACCACTAATTTCATACAACCTTTTCTATACTACATAAAAAAATCACCACAAATTTTAGGAGTTTTGGAAAATAAAATCACCAAGTAGTTCGAAATTGCAATTTTAACATGACTTTTGAATAGGGCTGGGAATCGGGTCGGGTTCGGGTACCCTACCTGAAAAAATCGGGTACCCGAACCCGAAAATACCCTAAACTTGCTACCCGAACCCGAACCCGAATTTGAAATCGGGTACCCTAATACCCGACTCGGGTACCCGAGTCGGGTATTCGGGTACCCTAAATTACCCGATCAAAAGTGTTAATTTTTCTGAAATTCGGCTTTCCCTAAACCAACAAATAACAAGGAGCAAATTCAAGGCAGTAGCAGGGCATCAGCAAATTCACATGAAGAAAATGACCAAATTCAAAGCAGCAAATTCAACATTGACCAAATTCAAAGCAGCAAATTCAACATTGACATAGGAAATCTGTATTTAAAAAAAAAAAAAAAAGAGAAGATTAGAAAAAGAAGAAGAAGAAGAAGTCGGAGCTCCACTGGCGACAAGCTCGGCTGCTGCTCCACTGGCGACAAGCGCGGCAGCTCCACAAGCGGCGCGGCGGCGGGACTGGGAGCGAGCTCCCCACTGGCGGCAGGCTCTGGTCTGGGCGACGGCGGGTGGGCGAGGGGCGCCGCTTGGTCGCCGACTCTGGTCTGGGCGACGGCGGGTGGGCTAGGGGCGCGCTGGGTCGCCGACTCGCCGGAGACAGGAGGGATTTTTGGAGTTCGGAGGGATGAATTGATTGGGAGGGATGAATTGATTTGGGAATTGGGAGGGAATCGAGGGATGAATTGATGGAATTGGGGATTACTTGGGGCTGGGGGTTAAAATGGGAATGGGAACGGGCCAATACCCGATACTTTGAAATGGGAAATGGGCTGGGATTGATTTGGCCCATTTGGGAGTAATTTAAAATATTTAAAAAATTAACAAAATCGGGTAATTCGGGTATACCCGATACCCGATCGGGTATACCCGATACCCAATTTTTTCACACTTTAAATACCCGACCCCGACCCCGATCCCGAATTTTTCGGGTATAGGGTACCCGATACCCGATTTTTTCGGGTCGGGTATCGGGTACCCGATTACCCGATCCCGAAATTCCCACCCCTACTTTTGAAGTATGGCGAATTAAATCACCCACAATTTCGTTCCCTTAATTATTTTCGGTTGCCTGAGTGCTGAATTGTAGTTTACATGGAGTATTAAAGACGACGTCGTTTTTGTGAAATCTAAATGACATTGTTTCGTATAATTTCAATTAAAATTTTCTCAAGTTATAAAGGGATTGTATCCTGTATCTGCACCTTAATTTTCAATATTAAGTAATTTTATTGCAAACAACGTCGTAACATGAATATTATGTGATCAATTAATCCACGTAAACTCCAACTCAATAATCCGGCGACCGAAAAAAATTGGAGGAACGAAATTGCAAATTTTTCAGTGCTTTAATTCGTCACACTTCAAAAGTTATGTTAAAATTACAATTTTGAACTAGTTCATGATTTTATTCACCAAAATCCTAAATTTTATTAAAACTTCATAGTTTTGGTGGACGGAGGAAATACTATTAATTACCTTGAGGAGCCTATTAATGATGTTAGTGGCGAAATGAGAGAAAACAATGAAAAGTAATACTCGCTCCATGCCTTAAACATCTTCATTTCTTTCTATTTTGGTCCGTTCCAAAAACATCTTCCAAATTTATTTATTTTGAAACAATTTCACTAATTATTACTTTTAAAATCTTCATTTTTTGTAGAAATCTATTCTCCATTTATTAAATACATAATTAATTTTTATTAAAATTCATGTCATTCTTTTTTAGAAAGATGTTTGAAGGAGGGAGGAATAACTATTTTAGTGATTAGTTATTTGAATTTGGATAATTCAAAATGAATCTACACTTAGTAGTATTTTAATAATGCAAAAAGGAAGAGCTTAATTATTTTCCACTTTATAAAAAATTAGTACGATATCGGAAAAAAAATCTACGTTCTAGAAAAGAAAAAAGAAAAAAAAATCAAATTAAGGAAAAAAAAAAAAGTCATTGATTGTGATATGAGGGCATCTGACCAGCATACCCAAATCGAAAGAAAAGGTGAGGAACATGGCATCGCTTTTTCTTTCTTTTATTAAATTTTAAGTGAAAAAAAGTGGAATCACTTTCTAGAAGGGGACAGAATCAACGTCGAAATCAACGGTTTGGGCGTAAAAGAAAGAAAGCTGCTTAATGCTTATTCCCCACGGCTTTGAACAATTTGTACGGATAAACCTTCGATTTCGAAGAAATTATTCATTCAATATAAAATGAGTTAGACATCACCGCTGCTTGACTCAATACATGATTCATTCATATTTTGAGTCTCATTTATAAATCAAATATATATATATATAAAAGCAAATTAAATCATATCTTATGTGACCAGAGACGGAGCCAGAAATTACTTCATATGCTATAATAATAAAAATAATATAAAATAATTATAAATAATGACACAAAATAATTTCCGTCGAATTTCGACAAGTTAGACGCTAGTATTATATTAAATTAGTTTATCATATTGGCTCATATAAATTAGTTTTGAATTAAAAAAAATTAAGATTGATGAGATCCATTTAAGAGAAATAATAATTTAAAAAAAATAAAAATTTTGAGAGAAAGATAAAAAAGATTAAGTGAAATTGTGATAATTGAATTTGAATGTAAGGATTTTTTAGATGAAATAAGGATATTAAAAAAAAACCCCTATCCTACCGTTGCAAACATATTTTTATACACATTCTAATTAAATAATGCCTCTTGCGCCCGATTCATTCGTTCGTGCTGGAGCTCAAGCCACCCCAACATGCATCGGATGGCTCGTCGTCAAGGCTGACTCGAGCTTGCAAATGAGCCAACTCGATACAGATACTCTTATATTCCTCTAAAAAACATAAAATTAATTATACGAAAGTTGGTTTTCTTAGTAAATAAATACAAAATTGGATTTTTTTTTCCCCATACATGATGAGGTGGAGTAATAGAAGTCACTTACATAAGCATCATTTTATTTAGGGTTAAATAGTAAATATACATTTAATGCTTATGGAAAAAAATAAATAGGTCCTTAACATTATGTTTTATGTAACTAGGTTCCTAATATTTACAAATTGAGGTAATAAGTTCTTATCGTTCATAAATTGGAGCAAATAAGTCCCTTCTTTTAGCGACTATGAACTTCGAGACTTATTTGCCTCAATTTGTAAACAGTATGAACATATTTGTCTCAATTCGTAAACGTTATGAACCTATTTGATTTTCAATCTAAACGTTATGTGTGTTTTTGCTTCTTTGTATATATATATAGGGAGAGGTTCAAGTAAGAACCACTAAATAAAATAAGAACGGAGAACTATTTTCAGTCATTCGATCATCAAAATCTACGATGGATGCATTACTGGGTTCGAATCCTGAAGGAGCAAAATTTTACTCCCTCCGTCTCAACTTTTCCTTTTTTGGTTGTCCCATATTTTGGTATCCATTTTTATTTTTAGTAAAAGTAGGTGAGATCCTTACTCCACTTTAAGGGTAAATATCAGTTTATGGCCCATCGTTTGAGCGTTTTCTCAAATATATCCACCATAACCATATTTACAAAACAATACCCATCATTTCATTTTTTTTTTATTTGTGACCCGCAAAAATAATCCGATGACCGGTATTTGACGTGTCCGGCCAAACGCCATGTTGAAAGAACACGTGGAATAAAAAAAGAAAAAAACTAAAGAAATGAAATCGGGAGCCACCATCTCTCTCCCTTGCTCTGCCCCGTCACCCCCTTCTCTATCTCTCTCCTTACCTCTTCTCTCTTGCTCTGCCCCGCCTCCATCTCCGACGAGGGCCGCCATCGGGAGCCAAGCCGCGGTGCCTCCTGCTCCTCTCAAAAATTCCGTCCACATCGTTGACGTAAAGTGGAGATAAGCTCTTTATTGTGTATCTAACAAATCTGAACACCAACATTCGAATTTGGGGCGCTTTGCATCCGCGCAAAGAAGTGAACACGAGCATATTCACTTTTGTGCTTACAATTAGTCCATCTGTAAGATATATGATCAAGAATTGCTCTTCGTTTTTTGCTTTGTGACATTGAAGTTAATTTTAGTGATTGAATTGATTGTGCAATGTGCAGATAGAAGAGAATTGTGGTGTTTGCCCCTTCAAGAGAGGTGAGAGCAGCAAAATGGCTAATTCAAGGGAGATTATTACCTCATTCGGGCTTGATGATTCACAGAAGGCTGCAGTTTCAAATCGGTCGCCGGATTATTTTTACGGGCCACAAATAAGAAAAAATTGAAACGATGGGTATTATTTTGTAAATATGCTTAGGGTGGGATATATTTGAGAAAACGCCCAAATGATGAGCCATAAACTGATATTTACCCTCACTTTAATTATTTTAACACTCACATAAAAGGTGAGACTTTTATTCCACTCACAACACGCCAACCACTTTATTAAAACTCGTGCTACTCTCAAATGGATACTAAAAACTGTAACGGATGGAGTACTTTTTTTTTTCAAATGCGGTAAATTTAACAATGCATGCATTAATTTTACAGCAATTATAATGGCTCTCACGAAAAATATAGTTCTCATTAGAACCGCATCATATATATAAATACACACACATAAAAAGACTTATTATGTGTATTTGTATTCAAGATTTTGATTTAAATATGTCTGAAATATTATGATCAAATTGAAAATTTAGATAAATAAGAATAAAAAAATGAAAATGCCATGTAAGATAGAGGATTAAATTATATTTTCATATTATTTCTAATATATCTATATAGGAGATCTAATCGGTGGTGACCACTAAAAATTTGATATGATATTTAAATTTTTTAAAATTATAAAAAATATATTATGAAATTAAGAAGACGTAAATTAAGAATTTAAAATATATAAGAAAGAGGAAACATATAATACTGAGTTAAAAGACATAAATTAAGAATTTAGAAAAAGAAAAAAGAATGGTTAAATAGCAAAAACACCCTTAATATCTACATTGAAAATCAAATAGATTTCTAACATTAACAAATCGGAGCAAATATGTCCACAACATTCATGGCCGTTAGACAAAGTCGCGAAGTGACTTATTTGCTCCAATTTGTGAACATCAAAGATCTATTTACCTTAATCTATAAATATTAGGGATTTAATTGTACAAATATAATACTAAAGACTTATTTGCTTTTTGCTATAAATGTTAGTAGTGCATTTGATATTTAACCTTTTTATTTATTGCAACCCATCGTGTATTGCTAAGTTTTCGCTTTATTAAAATTATTTATTATGTGAAAACTTTGTCTAGCAATAGAAGTTGCATAAGCATCACTACATTATTATCTCAGTCACTGACACCATAAATTATTTATAATGTGAAAACTTACATGTAACAACTATTTTAAACAATATGAAAAACTCCAGCAGTATTCGATAAATGTACAATACAACAGTCATAATAAATCCAGCCTTTTGAGTTCAGATTATTTATATCATCACGTTGAAAAACTAATCAATCTTACGGGGTGTTTGGCTAAGCTTATTTTAAAGAGCTTATAAGCTCTTGAAGCTTATAAGATGTTTCAAGAACTTATTAGATTTAATTTCTTAAGAGCTTATAAGTTGTCAAAGTGTTTGGTTAATTGAACTTATAAGCTAGAGGGAGAATTTTTAGTTAGTGAGAGAAAATATTTGTTAAAGAGAGAGAATTGAAGAAAAGTGAAATTAAAATGATATACGATGAAAATAAAAAAATCATAGTTGAGTTATTTTTGTAAAATGAGTGTTGCTTATAAGAAAATGAGAAAATAAGTTGGGGTAGAGGAACTTATTTTTTGAAGAGCTTATAAGTTCTTAAAACTTAAATTTACTGCTTATAATCAAACACTTTGAAAGAACTTATAAGCTCCTAAACAGCTTATACGATGTTTTAAAGAGCTTATAAGCTCAGGCAAACACCCTCTTAGTTAGAGATCAACTTTGAACAAACATCTTTAATATCTCTATTAACTTAGTTCTATTTTAAAATCTTCATCTTCTCCACCAATCCATAAAAAAGCACCAGATTTTTTTTATCTGTCGTAGTAACAAAATAAACCGTAACTGTTTATTAATTAATTGTTGATGCTCATCACAACAAAATTGAACAAGTTAGAATTTCATGTTGAGAACCTTCCCAAGAGGCTGATAGATCTTGGAAGAATCATCGTCATTATTATTGGTATGATCATCATCATCTTCATCTTCTTCTTTGATGCTCTTGGTGACAAACTCTCTGGCCATTGATTCAAGGCGCAGCGCGGCTAAGGCGGCCTTGCGCCTCTCCTTGTACTCCCTCCTCTTCTTGTTCTGCTCCTCCAACGCCGCTTTGGCCTTCTCGGCAGCCTGCGCTCTGCTGGTGGCTTGCTCCGCTCGCGTCCTCAGCTCTCCTATCTTGCACACTGCAACCTCCAACTCTCTCTTGGCATCCTCCAACTCTTTGTTACTCGTCGTCGTCGTCGTGATCATCATCAACTCCTCTTGAGGAGGATGAGGATGAGGATGAGCCAATTTGGCAGCTGCTTCCTTGAGCATCCTCTTCTCTCTCTCGGTTTCCTCGGCTTCTAATCCCATCTGCTGCAGCGCGTTGTACAGCGCTGTCTTCTCGCTCTGCGCTCGCGCCTCGGCAGCCTCGGCGGCAGCCAGCTTCGACCTCCCCTTGTGGACTTGGAATTTCAGCAACGCTATCTCAACTTGCGCCTCATTCTCTTGCTCTCGACATTTCTCCAACTCCCTCTTCACACTCTCGACCTCCGCCTCCACATCATTCGTGTATGCTGCCTCATCCTTGAGCATATTCAGCTCAATCTCACACGACATCAGCGCCTCCTTGGCTTTCTCCATTGCCAGCTGCAGCGATTCGATATAAGCAGATTTTTCCTCAATCTGCTCTTCCAACTCCAGTTTCTCAGCCTCTTTCGCGGTCAGGACTGATTCGAGCTCGACTACGCGAGAGATGGCTTCCTCCGATTGCTTTATGTAGAAATTCTTCTTTGCATCGGAGTTCTTGAGCAGCGTCGACAGCTCGTCTGCAGTTTTCTGGTAATGGTCGAGCTTAACAAGTGCTTGCTTGTGCGCCGCATCCTTCGCCTCCACCTGAACTTTCACAGCCGCCAACTCTCTCTCTAGCCTCTCTATCTCTCTCTCCCTCTCCACTTCCTGCGTTTTCAAAAGAAAAAGCAGCATTAAAATTAATTTATTTCTCAATCAAAACTAGTTACCACACAACTTACTTTGTCATTTGTTGGACTGTTTTTCCTTTGCTCATTGCTCTGTCCGAAAAAAGTGATTGCACTTTGAACTGATTCAATTGGATTTGTATCGATCTCCCCCATTGCTAATTATATCCACCAACACAAAAAGGAAATCAATGTGCTACACTTGGAAAATATGATGATTAATATTCTAATCCATTAACATGAGCAATTACAGAAAGATGGGATATTGAACTTACTCAAAATGAAGGAGAATGCAGAAGGAGGTAGCTACGAGGATTACGGAGAGGTATTAGAAAGGGTTTGTTGTGAAATTTAGTACAAGATCTGTGTAATCGAGGTGCCAAATTTTGTCAAAATTCATCACTCCAAAAACCACCTCTTCTCTAATTCTTTGTAATAATCGACCCTTATTCAACACTTTTTTAAGATGGGCCTTTTATTTTCCAGTGTTATTTATTTATTTATTTGTCTAAGAACCATTTGCTGCTGATAAATTTTTGATAAGTTCGGTTGTTTGCAATAGCTTCCACATTGGTTGAGTCAGTTGCTGGCTCATCCATGCTCCGGGACTTTTTTTTTTATCAGACCATGCTCCGGGACTACTTATGAGTCAAGGTCTGTATTGATTTGACTCATTCTGCTGCCTCATATCAATTAATTTTGATTTTACACAAAATTAAATTACACAATTATTTGAATTAAAATTGTATTAATTTAAATTACTAAAATTTAAAATACATAAATTTAAATTTGCAAAATCAAAAAAATTACAATAAATATAGAAGCCCAAAAATTGCTAAAATTTTTAAAACTGAAAATACAACCCAAATTATAGGTTTATAAAGCAGAAGCCCAAACTTTTTTCTCTCATTTTCTTAATAAAAGCCCAGCCCAACTATGGTTTTGAAATTAAAACAAACTACTACTATCTCCGTCCCATGAATCTTGACACGTATTTCTTTTTGGGTCATCCCACGAATTTTGACGCATTTCCAAATAAGGTACTCCCTCCGTCCGCCAAAAGTGGACCACTTTGGCTGGACACGGGATTTAATAAAATTAGATACTATAATTTTGATGTAGTGGATAAAGGGTCCCACCACTTTATGAGATGTGTGGTTGAGATTGAATTTGGGGTGGCTTTTTTGTAAATAAAGAGTGTTTGTAAGGATAAAAGATTAAAGTGGATGGTGGACTCATTTCTATAAAAGGAAAGTGGTATACTCTTTGCGGACGCCCGATATAGTAAAAGTGGTCCACTTTTGGCGGACGGAGGGAGTAATAATTATTACATTATCTCTCCTACTTTATCACTTTTATTACATGATCCTCATACTTTATCACTTTTATACTTTATTAACTACACACTTAAAACAATAATCTACAACTCCTTAATTCCCGTGTCGAAACCAAACGTGTCAAGATTCGTGGGACGGAGGGTATATCATTTAACCCTACGTTCCCCCCCCCCCAAAAAAAAAAAACCATATGCTTCATCTTCACTCTCCCTCTTCTCTGTAATGGCGCTGCAGCCTGCAGGTATGATTTTCTATTTTTTTTTTATTGCGCGTGAGAGACACGCGTTGGGCAAAAACAGATGATGAGCCGAGCTCAAAAGGATGAGCCACGACTCAAGCTGTTGGTGTCCGCATAGGGTGGCTCATCGCCCAAATCAACTCGAGCCAATGATGAGCCACCACCTATGTGGATGCTCTAAGAAGATAATAGCCCAAATCTATAGAAATTTGCTAAAATAAAATTCATTTCAATATAAATTATGAATTACTTTTAGGTTTTAACTTATAAAGATCTACGGTGAATTCATTACTTTTTTGGATGAATTCATGGTCTTGGGTTCGTAAGGTTTTGTAGTCTAACTCTTCCTTATATATGTAGGCTACAAACTCCTCTTAAAATACAAACTACAAACTCATGAATTCTATGTGAAATACATATGAATTTGCTATGTAAATATATAGATTCAAAAATTAAAATTCTCATTTCTTATGAAATTCGAACCCAAGATATTGAATTCATCCAATAAAATGATGAATCAATTGTAGTTCTTTATAATCTAATTAAGGACAATAAATAGTTATTAATTTAAATTTTAAAATAATTTTGGTATATATATATATATATATATATATATATATATATATATATATATAAAATACCAAAACTGAGTTTTAATGGTAAAACTAACATACCCTCTTGTGCGATACACGATGATCATCGAATTAAATGATATTTTTAAATAAATAAGTATAAATATTAAACAGAATAAAAATATAAGCAAATGAAAATATATTTTAAAAATAAAATAATTCATATCAATTACTCAATAAAAACTTGAATTCGAAGGGAAAAACTTCTTTATATATTACAAGTCATGTCAAGAAACATCTAGCACCAAAGGTGCATAAATTTAATTAATTTTTCACAAATGCCAAAACCGAGTTCATAGCTGTGGTATGATCTTGGAGTCTTTCTTTAACAAAGTCAAGTAAACTTTAGCATAATTTAGCAAAAGATTCAACAAAATAAGTACATTAATATTAGACATAAGAATTTTGTCATCCCTTTTGTTGCACCATTCACAACCTTTTTTAGAAAAAACACATTGAATCATTGAACAAAATGTGCATAAAAACTATTATCACTGAACAAAATGTCGATAAAAAAACTCTCATCGTGTCATGCTATTACGGTCAATACTACCTGGAAATTGGACTGGCCTTGCTTAGTATCTTTTGCATAAACCTGCTAGACAACTCGATCAGAAAGTACCTCAATGCAATCAACAACCTAATAAACTAATATTATTTTCATATTTACATATCATCCTTGATAGACATGCACAACTTAAGAATAATATTATAAAAATAACACTATCAAGCTTTTTGAGGCTTCCAACACATGAACAAATCTACATGCTTGAACATGCAACAGGTGGACATCAACCTTTATATGTATACTACAAAAAGATTAATGAAGCCAAATCATGGGCTATGAGAATAATATCCGCATACAGTTACACGCATAGGATTTGGGTTGGGAGCAATGCAATTGTTGAGTAGAATTGACTTCAGGAAATGCAAGAGAGTGATCTAAGCCAATGTCGATCTAGAACATGAAGTGATCACTTATAACAGCATGAAACCCAACCATACACCATCAACAACATCAGTTATGTATCATCTCTAGGCAAAACACATCACACGACCAAACAACAGAGATAATGACACCAAATTTCAAAATTCAAATGACAAAAACATTGAATCACTAACTTTAATAGCAAAATCAATAGCGACTAATAGAAAATTGACCACCAAACCCGAACCTCCTCGAGTAATCCTCTCCAATGTTTGATGCAGCGGCAGTTTGCTTCTGCAGCTTCACCCTCTTCACCTGAGATGAATAAGCGAGTACCGCCGCCTCCTCACCTCCAAATTGCGACCATGAAAGCAGCAAAGCAGGTGACACTTCGGCACCTCAACCTGCACCCGTCGCATTCTCCCTAGCCTTAATAAGCCATGGATCCTTCAAGAAACGCTCAATCGTAATCAATGTCCTGCAAGAAATCGCCTTTCCCTTGTAGCTCTGCAACCTCTGCGGGAAACCCAACGCGCAGAAGCACATTCACAGGCTGCATTACACAAAATTTCACATCACACACACGCTTGCAAGAAATACAACACGAAAATGGCATAAATATATACAAAAGCAATCGTATCTATATACGAAATCTATATATAGGCTTCCCTTAAAAGTTTGCCCCAAGAGGAACGGCACGAGTTTTAATAAAAGCGGGTAAAAAGTTATTTGATGGTGGGACCATATACAAAAATACTCCCTCCGTCCCACTAGACTTGGCACTTTTGAGTTGGGCACGGAGATTAAGAATAAAGGGTTAAGAGTGTAAAGTAGGTAGGGTCCACTTATTTTATGTGAGTAGAGAAAGTAGGGACCACATACTATTTTAGGAAAGTGCCAATTCTAGTGGGACAAACAAAAAAGGCAAGTGTGCCAAGTCTAGTGGGACGGAGGGAGTAGTATTTAAAGGGTTGTAGTTAAAAAGTAGATGGTGAAGTCATGTACAAAAATAGAAAGTAAGGAGATTGAGACAAACTTTTAGGGACACTCCAAAAAAGAAATTGGGGCAAACTTTTTGGGGACGGGGGAGTATAAAACTTAAACATGATAAGAATAACTCACTATATCTGCAACAAAAGACATGATTTCTACTCCAACATGAAATACACAAAAATCCGAATTAATTCGAGACATACAAACTCCATATCAATACTGAACCAAACAACAAAAAAGAGCACCTATTTATTTGAAACTCGCTCTGAAACAACCAACAAAATATAAAATATGAAGAAACACGCTCTATCCCAATTTTAGTGTCACACTTCGTATCTCAATATTAATTTTTCAATTATTTTTTTTCCCCATGAATTTCAATATGTTGTGAATTGGTTTAATTTTATAGTTATTATGTAGAGTTCACCCATTCAATTGGAATTTATAATTGTTTTTTATATTTAATTTATATTTTTATAGTTTAAAAATGATTGTTTAGGTTGATTAATCCTAATTTTTTTGGTATATTAATTTTTTAAATTTCAATTTTTAGTAAAAAGGATATTAATTAGAATTCATAATATAATTAGTACTCCCTCCGTCCCACCAATTTTGACACGTATTTTTTTTGGGTCGTCCTACGAATCTTGACACATTTCCAAATAAGGTAATAATTATTATCTTCTCTCTACTACTTTATCACTTTTATACTTTATTAACTACACACTTAAAATACTAATCTAAAACTCCTTAATTCTCGTGTCGAAACAAAACGTGTCAAGATTCGTGGGACGAAAAAAGTATTCTTTTAATAATAATTACTAAAATAATTAAATATAAATAAATGACCATGCGAGTATATTGTTTCATATAAAATTTGGGATGGAAGATTTCATCCGGTCGAAATGAGCCCACACTTTGTTTAAATTTTGGGATGCTAACTAGTAACTATGTAAAAAGTGTTTTAAATTGCATAACCCAATTTAGGCTCGGACGAATCGTATCACCCGATGTTAAATCTCTCTACTCATTCCATTTACTACTATTACTTGGTCAAATGTTCTGGTTCTGCACTTCTAGTTTGTTGGGGAATAACCGAATAAGAAACATCATTGTGCTATTGCCTATTAGTAGGGCTGTCGATCGGTTCGGGTTTGGTTACTCATACCCGAATTTTCGGTTATTCGAACCCGAAATTGCCATATTTCACTAATCGTTCCCGAACTGTTTTAGGTGTTCGGATACCCAAATAACCGAATCGGTAATTAAGAAATTGCCATATTTCACTAACCGTTCCCGAACCGTTTTAGGTGTTCGGTTACCCAATAACCGCTTCGGTTATTTGGGTATCCGAAATACCCATTTAAAAAATTAAAATTCAAATAATTTGCTAAATAGAGGATTTGAACCTTAGTCTCTAGAAAATACACAAAGCAACTTGTCTACTAGACTAAAGCTTATTCTTAAACTTTAAACATATCATAATTTTATTTTACCTAAGACTCGATATTTAAATAAAAAAATAAATTAATTAATGAATTAATAATTAAAATATATATAATATATATATTAAATAATTTTCGGTTATTTCGGTTAACCCGTTTCGGTTATTGGGTTAACCGATATCCGAAATTTTTCTAAAAATGATACCCGAAACCGATCCGATACCCAAAAAAATCGGTTATTGGATACTCAAACCCAAAAATTTCGGTTCGGTTAACGGATTATCCAAAACCCGATAACCAATTAGACAACCCTATTTATAATAAATAAATGTTGAAAGATTGAACTGCAGAAATGGAAGCGTAATTTAAAATAAAATGTTACAAATATGCAAGGTGGTCTCAATTGAAACTTCATGAATTGTTATTTCTAATCTATAATAATTTTTATGTATTAAAATTCAGATCGATTTTATTTTTGTTCATTTTTGGTTTTCATGTTTTATCCTTTCCGAAAGAAATTTAATAAACACTTGGCCTTAGATCTCATATTTATGTCATCTCCCTACCACCATATTATTGTATGTAATGATGAAGGTTATATGTCTTAATCAATAATTTTCATGATGGTATTCAAGTGTTTCAATTATTGAGTAGATTTTAAGATTTCGACTAAAACTTTAGGTTGAAGGGTAACGGTAACTATCATTGTGACCTCATTACTTTTTTTTTTTTTGAGGAAATTGTGACCTCATTCCTTGTGCTATCACAAATTCACAATGTAATTGTTTTAATTTAAATTTTTATTTGTTAGTTTAAAAAAAATATTAGAATTTCATTTGTTCTAATATAGCCCTCAAATTTCAAATTGTGTTATCGTACTAGCATTTAATGTCTACTCGCTATAATTGGATTCGGTTATAAATTGATACAAAATTCTTGAAATCTAAATTGAAAAATATGAAAAAGAAATAGTAGATGGGAGTATTTAAAGAAACCCCTTTTTAGAATGGTAATTTTTTTATTTAAAAAGGATAGTCGAGTCGCAATCTTGTTTGTCGGGGCGCCGGTATTTCTTCAGTGTGAGCCAGTGTAATGCCAAATTCCCAATCTTGGATGAGCTGTGCCACACACACACACATACACTAGTAGTGTGTGAGAGGGAGAGGGAGAGGGATTTTATTTCACACACATAAAGAGTAAGAGGGAGACCTTTCATTCTCGTATTTCTTTTGTAGTGGAGGAAGAGAGCTTTTGAAAATGGAGAAAGCATTGGTAAAAGTTGGGAGCATTAAAGCAGGTACATTTTGGGTTTCCAAGAAAGCCAAAGAAGAGATCTCCAACATCTCTCAAGACCTCTCCGTATGCCCTCTCTCTCTCTCTCTCTCTCTCTCTCTCTCTCTCTCTTTATTTCTTCTGGATTTTGGTTGTTTCTGTTTTCTTCCTCTTTATTGTTAGAATTTTGTGTGTTTATGTGTTTCAATGATTGTTTTTTATGTTTGATTGGAATGCGGGTTGTGAAAATCAGCCTTGTTCGTGATTGGCGCTGAATTGGGTGTATTTGGTGCATCAGTTGAAGATATGTCTGATTAATATTGTTTTGGTAGAGTTTCAATTCTTGACTGACAAAATAAATCACAATTCTTGATTCTCCCCCCTCCCTTTAAGGTAGAACTGAGGGTGCCATGGAAGAAATTGAGCTCATTGCAGTCTTAAAATGATGTGATTTAATGTGTGAAATGTTGATGGAATGGAGATAGTTTAATTCTGCCGTATCACCAATTGCAGATTGCTTATACTTTATTTAGATTTAAAAGATTCCATCCAATTTACCTCTTGAGTTATGATGCCAATCTGCTGATATATTCTCCAAGATATTGGCCTTTCTGTCTTTTTTCCTGAATGGATGGATTAATTTATTTTCCTTTACTAGGTTGTCACAAATTCCATTTATTGGTACAGATCTGTTGCTGTAGTATGTTGCATTTACAGCATTCCATTTTTTCTTTGATGGCCAGCATTTCATTCTATATCTATCCTGTTGAGACATAGTGGAATTCTTGTATATGCTACTACGATTCTTGCAAAAAACATGATGATCTTAACGCGATTTTGTGTCGAATTCCAGACTTTGTCGAACACCGTGGAAGAGAAGGCGAAATGGATCTTCAACAAGCTCAAAGGTACATGAATCAACTTGCTCCATATTCACATTCATTTTGCATCATATCTTTTCTTGAATCATGATGTGTTAAGTTGCTCCTCCGTGCAGGAAAGCCATTGAAGTCGTTGCCCGATCTCCTCCGAGAGAACAATCTTCCTGCGGGCCTGTTTCCTCAGAACATAACATGCTATGAGTTCGAGGAGGCAAAGTCGAAGCTCATCGTGTACATGTCCTCTCCGTGCGAGGTGTGCTTCAAGGACTCGTCGGTGGTGAGGTACTCGACTCGTGTGAAGGGCACGTTGTCGAGAGGGAAGCTGACGGGGATAGAGGGGATGAAGACAAAGGTGCTGGTGTGGGTGAAGGTGAGCAGCATCAATGTGGAAGGCTACAAGTCTGATAAGGTATGCTTCACAGCGGGAGTGAAGAAATCGAGATCCAAAGATGCATACGAGATGCCGCGTGATGGCCTTCGCGTTGAAGAATTTTGAAATGCAGCTTAGCATAGCATAGCAATATAGCATAGCATAGCAGCACCACTGTGGCAATATCGTTTTATAATATCTCTCATTCTTGGAATCTTCAATTTCATTGGTTAATTTGTTTGGATAAGCCAATAAATATTGTAAAAGTTGTTTGTCATTTGATATTGAAGAATTGTATGATTTGGGAGTCTGGTTCTTGATTGGAATCTTCAAACAGAGGTTGCCTAAATAATTCCTCTCCTAAGAATGTAAAAATCGTCATTTAAAAAACATTATGAAATTTAAAAGAAATATGGTACCTACTATTTTTGTTTTGATAAAAGAATAGCACATACTATTAAAACTATGCTTGCAAGTCTTACATCTTTTATCAAATAAAAGTATACAAGAAATTCAACTTTAGCATAAGAACCGTTTTTAACCCTTAAATCGTGAAGATTTACTGTATATTAATCTCTTTGATAAATAAACTTATAATTTCAAATTTTAGAAATGAAAAATTAATATTTTTAAATTCATCAGTGAATTTATAATATTTCACATTAAGTTCATTATATTACTGGGATATGAGCTCTTTTAAACCACTCCTATATTATTTCTATCTATAAAAATAACATAAAATTCCCTTTATCAGTGAAGTTGCCATAATTCAACAATCACTTCTTCAATTCATGCGCCTCTTTGTTGATTTTTATCTTGGTCTACTTATAATTTTTTAATAAATAAATAAATTTAAACACCGCATAACTTAGCTCTTTTTGTAACTTTAATTGCGCGTTTGTTGTGATTCAAGTCATCAATTGTTTGCGGCAATCGCAATTGAGTATTTAATTTGCCGGATCCAAGTTTTTCTAAAACTAAAAGTAAAAATGCGCCAACTAATGCTATAATATGCACTGGACCTCCTAGGCTTCCCTCTGTCGACCGAAGTCTATCGGCGGTATGGGCTTTCGACTTCTTGGGGACTTTAACAAGGCCCTTTTAGCCAAACAGGCTTGGCGCCTTACAAAATTCCCAGATTCTTTGGCCGCGCGTGTTTTGGGAGGACGGTATTTTAGGGACGATAACTTTATGCATGCAACTCCTAATTCTAATGCTTCTTACTCGTGGAGATCAATTTGTTGGGGTAAAGAGCTCCTCAAGGAAGGCTTGCGATGGAGGGTCGGAACAGGTGAGCATATTCGAGCTTTTACAGATGCTTGGATCCCGGGGAATTGCAGTGGTGTGGCTTTGGCGAGGCCCCGGGAAGATGGAGAAACCAAGGTTTCAAGTTTCATTTCTGAGGAGGGCACTTGGAATCACTTGAAGGTGGCGGCTGCCTTCTACCCCCATGAGGTGGAGGCTATTGAGAGTTTGAACATCCCTAGAAACAATACTTGTGATTCTAGATTCTGGGTGTTTGATGAAAAAGAGAGATATACTGTTAAGACGGGTTATTTAGCCACTGGATTCTATAAGTCGGATCCCAACCTTTCATCTCGTTCTAGAGACAAAGCATGTACTTATATCTAGACTACTAATGTGCCGCCTAAAGTGAAGATCTTTTTATGGAGAGCCATCCACAACTGGATTGCAACTGATGTCAATTTGCGCCGTCACCACATCCCTACTCACGATCTTTGCTCTTGGTGTCATAAAGAGTGGGGCGATATAGCCCATTGTCTTCTTTTTTGCAGGACCGTCAAAAGTTTGTGGAGCCAAACTCCCTGGTGGAGTTTCATTAAAGAGATACGATCTATTCCTTTTGAGGACGTTTGCAGGAAGTTTTGGGCGAGCCATGATGCGGAGGGGGTGGACCTTTTTGCTATTTGTTTATGGTGGATTTGGAGGAGACTTTGCGATGCCAAGCACGGGAATACCCCTATCGCAGATCCGGATTTCTTCGCGAGCTGTCGCAGGTTCTTGGTTCAATTTCAGGAGACACGTGCTCGTGTTTCGATGCAGCAGCAGGTCCTGCCCAAGGAGGGCTCAATTTCTTGGATTCCTCCGCGGCAAGGTGTTCTTAGAATGGATGTGGATATCTCTATTCATGAGAATGGTCTCCGCACAGGAGCTGGTTTGATCTTTCGAGATCACAGAGGGACTCCTGTTGCAGCGGTGGCACAAAGAATTGGGCAGACTCATACTATTCTCATGGGAGAACTACAAGCAATTATGCTAGGTATCGGTTTCAACCTTCAACACGATCTTGGCCCCATGATTGTGTATTCGGATTCTATTCTTGCGGTGCATGTGTTTAAAGAGGAGAAGAGAAGTTTGGATTCCTTGTGTGAAGACATGTTTGAGGTGTTCGCTCATGCAAAGGAGCACTGTGTTGTTGACTTCCGACATGTTCGGAGAGAGGCTAATGGGGCGGTCGAATTTCGCTTGTTTTACTGATAATGTAACGATTTGGAGGTCAACTTTTCGGAGCTGGCTTTCAGATATTCTTCATCGGGATTTATCTTAATTTAAGCTCTTTTACCGCTAAAAAAATGCTATAAATCCAAAGTTCAATTATTTTTTGAGCTTCAAAAAATACACTCCAGAAATAGCCATCAAATCATCGATTTCAACCAATAAAATTACTGCACAAGGAAAAACAAAATCTGTTTCCCAGTCGACCGGAAGAAGGCAAGTATGAGCTCGGCGTCGGGTTCGTCGTCGCCGCCGCGAGCTCGGAAGCAGAAGGAGGAGGACCGCCCCAGATTCTTCGACACTAAGGCCAAGAGCATGTGCTGGGCCAAGGCCGACACGGTGCCCGGCCGCCACCCGGAGCGGTGGCGCAAGGACGCCGCCGGCAACGTCGTCTGCAAACGCTTCTGCAACTGCCAAGGCTGCCTCTGCTTTGAGTATGACCACGTCCTTCCCTTTTCCAAAGGTCCCTACTTGCTATTTCTTTTTTCCTTTGTTAAGTGGCCTCGAACACAAATTCAACAAGGATTATTCATTTTATATGTTTAATTTGATTTTGATGGATTGGATAATAATGTATATAATTTGGATGTTTTCTTGGGAAGTATGAGATTATATGTTTTTTTTTTGGGAGACATTTATCTTTCTTGGTAATTTGTGTTCTCTTATCATAGATTTGGCCTTTTTTACACAAGTTCTGAAATGGAATTTGCAAGAAATCGAGGGGATTTTGATTGTTGATGATTCAAGATTGCTGCTCTGATTGTGGCCTTTCTGAAACTTGTTTATTTTTATTTTTTTCCATGGAAAATTTGCGGAGGTTGGAGGTAAGTTGTGGCAGCTTTGTGCAGGTGGTGAGTCTGTAGCAGAGAATTGCCAGATTCTCCAGACAAGGGTGAACAGATTCAAATCGGATAAGGAGAGGATCGATGGTTCGACGTTGAAAGGCTACTCTTGTGACGTTAAGTTCACTGGTATACAAAACTTCGCTTCTTGATGTTCTTGTTCTTTGTTTGTTTGTGTATTATCAATGCAGTGAGTTATTTGCTTTCATGTGCAAGTGCTTGTAATGGTAAATGAAGCATCTTGTAAAGGGGAAAGGTCTGTCTTGGGATGAATTGATTGACTTATAGTATGAAATAGGCTGTGACTGTGACTGTGAGTGAGACGCGTCTTATATCTAGTAAGTAAGTGATTTTTCTTCATTTCCTTGAAATTAAGATGCTTTGTTTATTGTAAATGGTTTTATATGTGAGCCATCACCCAATAATAGTTGCTTAAGATGGTGGTAGCAGTGTTGTGTATGCTAAGACGGATGTTAGAAAGGCATAGAAATAGGGGCGGGTTGTTTAAAAATTGGATGGAGTTTATTTAGGAGGACATTTCACTGAATAATACTACTAATATGTTGGCATTTTTCTGCACGTTGGAGAAGAACTATCTTTAGCTGACCTTGCTACTAGTGAAAACAGGCTTTAAATATCTTGGAGAAGAACTATCTTCAACTATCTATGTTTTAAATATCTGCATCTATGATTTATTTCAAATTTTCAATTATTGTATAGATGAACACCAGCAATCAAAAGTTCCATGATCCCGTATTCCTTGAACTTAAAGTTACCCTTATTGTATATGAACTTATATATGAATATTGTTCTCTGTATGATTTAGTGGTATGCTAAACCTACTAATGTTTTAATCCTTTTATCAATGTGGTTATAGTTCTTGGACGATCAAATCAATTATCTGTTTAATGATGCGTTTTAGCCAAACTAAGCTTGAGTCAGTATGCCAGTTCTTATGTAGACCTGAGGAAAAAGGAAATGATGTGAAGACATATTTATATGTTCTTGGAGCATATATAATTTTCAATTACTTAACGCAGCTTAAATAATGGTAATAGTCGCCTCTTCCCATAGAATGAACCTTGTTCATAAGAATTTAATAGCAGTATCTTTTGCCATCACTTGTAAGGAGTAACTATTTCATTTGACACTAATCTTGTGAACCACTTTTGTGGATGGATACCTTTAGTGTGACACTAGTCATGCAATAGAGACTTTTGTGATTAGGTAAAAGTGTTTTCTGAATATCCATAACGGATTTCAGAGTTGTGCAGTTATAAACCATTGTATAGATGAGGTGACCGACCTTGGTTCAGCATTTTGTTATGTATCGGGGAGATTGGCCTAATAACCATTGGGTCGGTGTGCATTTGATGATACTTTTTTAAT
Source organism: Salvia miltiorrhiza (assembly GCF_028751815.1). Taxonomy (NCBI): domain Eukaryota; kingdom Viridiplantae; phylum Streptophyta; class Magnoliopsida; order Lamiales; family Lamiaceae; genus Salvia; species Salvia miltiorrhiza. The sequence continues at coordinate 51,234,148 of NC_080390.1, forward strand.
GTCTGCAAAGAAGCTTTCTTGTTTTCTTCAAGTTGTTGAGATCATCTATATTTGATGAAACTCTTTGGATGTCCTAATAGTTTCTGAAGCAGAAAGTGGACCTGCCTTCAAATTTTATGATTGAAACACTGATGAAGAATCACTTAATCTATCTAAAAAAACTTAGCATCTTTCTGGAGTTTGATTGAATTAAACTGTATCATTTGATTTTACTTTGAAGAGTTATGTTGTCATCTTTGGATACAGACAAGGAGCTCGACGTCATTGAAATGGCCGTCTATGGAGATGTTTTAAGGCCAGGAAACCAGTGTCGCTGCAGAACCGTTGCTGAAATGCTCGGGCAATACAAATCCAAAGACCGGATGTCTCCCTGCAAGTTGCCCTACGACGAGAGCTCCTCAGAGAAGTGAAGTGTTTGAAAACAAAGATTTCCATTCAAAGAATGTCAGCTGCTACTTCTGTATGCAATCTTCATTGGAAAAACGGTAAAGACAGCGTGGCATTTATCGATGAATCAAAACTGTAGATACATTCTGTCCTGTGATGGAACGGTAGATTATCAAGCATATTTTTCGTTTCATCATCAATATACACGTGACATGTGTTTTTCGAGATTGAAACTAGTCTATACCATCAGACATGCTTGTCTTTAATCGCAAGTTAATTTGTTGGATACAGATTGATGAAGAAAATGCTATTTTTTTCCTGTTCATAACTTGCTGAGATCACCCCTAAAGACTTCAACTTTATTAAAGCTCGATTCAATCAGTGAAAATTGACTTAATTATAAAATTTACTTTTAACATTTGATATTTAGTTTGTAGGTTTGAGCTGACACATCAATTACAATTTGACACAGCTAAAAAGTATGGTCTTGTTCATGATCTATGTTTCTTTTTATTTGACTTTTGCATTGTAATAAGTGGTAACATCATAAAAAAAGTGTAGGGAACTTCTTTTATTTTTTGGGTGAGACCAGATTTTGTTAAATAAAAAAGATTCTCTCATCTATGCAGTCATTAAGTAGCATACTAATGTCATCACCAACCATACCTCCCAAGAATGATCAAACCATTCTTTTCTTTGTTTAATAATTACTATTTGATCTCTTGTTTGGTTTTAGTGAGTGAAGTTGTTGGATAGTGATGGATTGGCACTTTAGCCACTCCACTAGACCTAACGTTGAGGATATTAGGGCCTGGTCAGCTGGAGCCTAACCTCGTATCATGTGACGATGAATTCAAATATAAAATTTTTAATTTTAAACATTAATTAATTTACCACTAAATATATATTTTTGTGTGTGTGAGTATTTATTGTATATATGACGAGCATTTAGGGATGTCAAAAAAGCCCGAAACCGACGGGTCGACCCGAATAGACCGATAAAAAAGGTGGGTTAGGGCTGAAAATTTTTAGCCCGAAAAAAATTTAGCCCGAATGGCCCGAACCAAAAATAACCCGAGCTCGATAGGGTTGGCCCGAAAACCGAGTGGGTTGGCCCGATTAACCGAACACATTCTTAATAATTGATTTTTAAACTTTAATACTTTACTTTTTAATTCGATAATAACATTTTGATGTTTGTAGAATATGTTTTGATTTTTTCCAAAGGTTAATAACAAAAATCTATGATATAAAAGTCATAGAAAGATTGTGATTTATGTTAAATCTATATACAATTTTTATCAGAAACGAAATTAAAGTTATATATTATGTAAACTTATATTAAAAAAACACTGATTTTTGTATCTAAAATAAAGCGAAATGTCTTGATTTAAAAAATACGACATATTTTTATTACAAGTATATGATTATCTATAAAAAAATAAACATATAAAAAAATCGTAAAACTTGTGGGCCCGAACGGGCTAGCCCGAAACCGAGTGGGTTAGGGTTAGGGTCGAAAAATTTAAGCCCGAAAAATAAAAAAACCGACTAGCCCGAACTGAAAATAACCCGAAACCGAATGGGCTGGCCCGAAACCGAGTGAGCTGGCCCGATTGACATCCCTACGTGCATTGTTGTGTTGAGTTTAAATTGTAGATTTGATCCTACCAATGGAAAGTGGGGCCTAAAGGATGGCATCAACTTTTCTAGATAAAACATGGCCTAAATAAAGAGCTTTCATTAAAGAGTTGATTAATTTATGTAATTATGACGAGTGGCCTAAATTTAGTGCCCAACTACATACTAAGGCATACACTTCCATAATGGTCCATATTTGTTTAACCTTGACCATAAATAAGTGAAGGTTATACATATAATGGTTAAGGTACAAATTCACCATTAAATTAAATATCCCTAGAGCGTATCATTCCTAATTCTTGACTTTGGCCCAAATACATCCTCATAGTCTACAAAAATGGTGTATTTAAACCCTGCGAGTTAACGGCCGTTATCTCTCCGTTAACTTATTTTTTTAATCTAAATTATGAATTTCGCCCCTTAAAACTTTTTCGGCCAGCCTTCGACGAAATCCGACCTTCATCGCCATAAAAAAACTCTTGACTGCACCTCCGGTCTCAACTCCTCCAGCTTCACCTCCCATTGTGACCGCTCCACCGGCACCAGTGCTAACGAGCTCACCCCCAGTGCCGACACCGACAGCTCCCCCCTGTTGTGCCATCGTCGTCGTCTCCCGGATAAATTAAATTGTGTATTTTGCCGTTGAGGGGCACGCCAGAGTAGAGGGACACACCGAAGAATTTTCTGCCATCGCTGAAGATGACGTCGACTGGGAAATCGCGGTCGATTGTGCCGGCGTCAACGGAAATCCCCCTCGAAATAGCACTGTATGCGCCGATTGCGACGGGATCGAGGTAGTAAGGGGAGGATAAGGAGATCCCCTCTCCACCGCCGATTGGGATCGAAATCACATTGACGCCACTTAGAAATAAAAAAAAATAAAAAAAAAATTAAGTTAACTTGCGCGTATACCCCCCATTCTCGACCTTGGCCCAAATACAGCCCCGAAGTCCATAAAAAGGGTGCATTTAAACCCAACAAATTAACGGCAAGAAACGGCCCTGAAAACGTAAGAGAATGAAATTATTGGCAAAAGGAATAATTAAAGACTACATGCCTCACTAATGTTTTTAATAAAATAAAGGAATGAAAACGTTGGCAAAAAATAATACTAATAATATAGAGCAACAATTGGCATTGAAGGAGTTTGTAACTAAGCATTCTAAACTGTAGTCCTTTGCCACTTTACCCAATCAATCAAAGCTACATATATTAAATTATTGAAGAAAACAATGTCTTTTTTTTTTGGAATTGAAGAAAACGATCTTATATATATATGTGTTTATCAATAAAATTTGATTGGAGTAATATTTTAAAATGTAACCAAGGGAGTGCGACCCTGATACCTAATTAATCTAGTCTTATTTTAAACCTAAAACTTCAAGGCTTCACAACAGTTGGAAATTTAGTTTGAGGTGGGTTTAGTTAGCAAATTTGGTAATAGTATTTAAATTTGGGGGTTGGGGTGGGGTTGGGGGTTGAGGGTGTATTTCTAGTCCCAATTATGATTCAATTCTTCGTTACCCCCAACTTAAAATACTAGCCTTTCTTTTCTTCTTTTTTCACTTTTCACAAGATCCAATGTGTTGCTTTCTTGAAGTTCTCTACTGAAAATTGCAAATTTGTGAGTGTACTCCCTTAAATTTCCTTGCAAGGCTATACATTTATATATTTTAGAAATATTTTAAGAAATATATTGAAGAAAATCAATGTCGAGAGAAATCATGTGAAATAATGAGTGGTATTAGCATGATAATGAGAAATAAGACGTGGGAAGCAGCAATGATTGAGGTTAAAATATTTGAGAGTCGAGTATTGTAACATATCACATGCTCCTTTCTAGTGAAAAATAAAAAGGTCTGTGACATGACAAATCCATTTACTTAATCTAACTGCAAAAGTTAACTTCATTTATAGGGATCCCAACCATATATGATTGTATCGCAATTCATAAATTATTGGTGTTACAAATGCTGCATTGGAGTAATCTTTATTACTATGTATTACGTATTTCATGTATATGTGAAATATAGATGATACTATATGATTTCTTGTGGTATGTTGAATATTTTTAGTGTAGATTTTTATTTGCTTGCTCTTGTTAGGAAACAACATATAGTATAATTATGAAAATAAAAAGAACATACGAAAATTGATTATCCAATTTATTTTTATGAGATTAAATTTGGAGACAATATCAAATTAATAAACAAATTTTCATTATATTTTTTGAATATACACAATGGAAGAACGACTATTTATAAGCAATTAATTGAGTCCTAAAATTTAAATCCATAAGAATTTTGTGTGGCCTCAGAAATAACAATCTTATGCTAGGGAGAACCCCGTGCAAGGAGAGGTTGCCCCCCAACCAACTCAATAGTGAGTTGGAGCGCTAGCATCAAATTCTAGTGTTTAGTACCTTTTAACTCTATATTCCAACAATCTCTCACTTGGAAACTAAATTCCCAAATAACCAAACCTTCTTGTTCTCCTCACATATTCGCCTAGCACCGTCAAGTTCCAAGGTCAAATGAAGCTATGTATAGCTTCAATTTCTCACACTTATAAACAACACATTTCCAAAATCATCTGCAGTTGTGTTTGTAGACTATAGTTTTCTCGATCCTTTTTGTTTCTCTTTGTTGCTTCACACTGTCCTTTGTAATGTCACACTCATCACAATTCCAACACTTGATTGAATATTGAAGTTCTTCCTAATTTGCTCTTTTCTTTGGACTTCGACCATTCCTTGTTTTTTTTCTTTCTTTCGATCTACATGTTTCTTTCGTGTTCAAGTGATTGTGAGTATCTAGATTCTTTCCTACAAATCTCTTCGCCAATCATCAAATCTTGCACTTGGTCAAAATGAAACTTCACCTTCGCTAATTAAACTCTAATTGTTTCCACTTTGTTGGCCCAACTTTCTGGCAGAGAGATAATATAATTAGGGCACGAACTTCGTCATCAAACTCAATTTCAATTAAGCTTATATAATTGTGCAATGATCATGTTGAACCCGTTTAGATATTCATGCACTGGAATATCATCTCATAGATAAACCTTTGTTCGTTGTTGACGATTTCTGATACATCTCCTACGAAATCGCCAATATATCCCTCATCGACTTGGCCCGTATTGTGTGGTAGGTAACCTTCATAGACAACAATAACATATCAATCGTCTTCCTATCAAGGAGTTCCCACTCTATCGAACCCATCTTCTTTAGTTTCGCTTTGATGGGCTGATGTAGGTCTTTACAAATATCAAAAGAAATTGACTTGAGGACTATCACCCTAAACCCATCTACCAAAATTAAGTTCAACTAATATTCAATACCTTTACGGTGTGTTTGCTTTTTATCCCTCTAAATGGAGCGATAACAAAAATTTATGCCTTTAAATGTTTGCTTTCTTATTCCACATTTTACACAAACACCATTTTTCCTTCCTTATTTTCACTTCAAGGATGGATAATATTATCACATCAAAATGGAGGAATAATATTATCCCTCCTTGAAGTGAAAATAAGGAAAGAAAATGTTTGTGTAAAATGTGGAATAAGAAAGCAAACATTTAAAGGCATACATTTTTGTTATCCCTTCATTTAGAGGGATAAAAATCAAACACACCCTTATACTTTATACTCCTAACAACTGTAACAAATAACTAACAAACGCCATTATTGAAATTAAATGAGAATCATATTCTCATAATTAACCAAAATAAATTTGGAGCCTCATCAGAAATTAAATATAGTAGTATATCATAAAAGATAGATAATAAGCCCCTTTTGTATACTTTTCTCTTGAATGTCCAACTTCAGTGTCACTCCGAAAATATGAAATGAATTAATAGCACTTTATTTTTTATGATGCTCAAAAGTTCAAATTCTAGTGAAGCCAGCTCGACAAGTTCTGTAGTTTTTTTTTTTTTTGCCTTTTTTTGTGTGTGTGTGGGGGGGGGGGGGGGGGGGGGGGGGGTATGAGTGCTAATCTGGATAATTAAAAGTTGATGCAAACATCGAAATATGATTAGGCTCTGATTATTTTCTCTTCTGATGAAGATAGAATCGTATAATATATTATATTTTTAATTATTGATTTGTCTTGTTGGTCAAGTTATTTTGTTTCCTTTTAGATGTTTAGGGTTTTATTATAAATAGGAGTTTTATTTATATTTTATGGGAGTCGAATTGAGAGTTAAAATGTAGAGGGTGGGATTGTTCCCTTCTTGCGGTGTTCTTTCGGTATTCATGAGTGAATCAACGGATTAACCCTTATTGTACGTATTCCGGCATACAATGGTTATCAACGGAGTTCGTATATTTGTCAATATCAAATATATTTCACGCTTCTACCTGCATCAGTTGGTATCAGAGCCTTGCTACGCTCCTACGCGATGTCTCCCCGTCAATCAACCGTTCAGAATGTTCAAGATTATCTCCATCGTGACGACGATCTTCTGTCTCAACAATTCAAGGAATTACGAGCACAGAATCGAGAGATCTTTGACTTCCTACACGGTCAATATGATCGACCCTATGCAGAACATCATCAAGGACGTTTTCGATTCGAGGACGAATCGTTTCAAGGATGGAGAGAATGATGAAGATAGAATCGTATAATATATTATATCTTTAATTATTGATTTGTCTTGTTGGTCAAGTTATTTTGTTTCCTTTTAGATGTTTAGGATTTTATTATAAATAGGAGTTTTATTTATGTTTTATGGGAGTCGAATTGAGAGTTAAAATGTAGAGGGTGGGATTGTTCCCTTCTTGCGGTGTTCTTCCGGTATTCATGAGTGAATCAACGAATTAACACTTATTGTACGTATTCCGGCATACAATGGTTATCAACGGAGTTCGTATATTTGTCAATATCAAATATATTTCACGCTTCTACCTGCATCATCTTCTTCTTCTTCTTCTTTTAGGGTATATATAAAATAAATAACTTAATTAATATGAGTAGTAAGTCCACCATAGAATTTGCAGCTAATATCATCTCAAATAAATAAGAAAATAGCAGTTTCAAGGACAAATAAATAAATAGAATTATCAAAGTTGATGATATGACTATATACCGGTTTACTTACACAATTAATTACATTCCTGAAAGAGTAAAATTTTGAAGTAGCCAAAATGAAGCATAAAACACAATTTATGGCCACACATTGAAAAAACACAAATTTTGGCCATTTTTATAGCTTTGGGACGTTTTTGCCCTTAATTGGGCGGACTGAGTAGGGTCAGGAGCGCGGGTCGCGTGCCGGGTAGGATCAGGCACGCGGGTCGGGTTAGGCACTTATGGCACTTATAGTGCCATAAGTGCCAACGAAATTTTTTTTTACTCCCCCTGCCCTGTCTACCCCCCAGACCCCCGACCCCACCCACCCCCAAGCCAAAAAATTTTACTTTATTATTTTATTTTATGGCACTTATGGCACTAATAGTGCCATAAGTGCCAACGAATTTTTTTTTTTTACTTCCCCTGCCCTGTCTACCCCCCAGACCCCCGACCCCACCCACCCCACTCACCCCCAAGCCAAAAAATTTTACTTTATTATTTTATTTTATGGCACTTATGGCACTAATAGTGCCATAAGTGCCAACGAATTTTTTTTTTACTCCCCCTACCCTGTCTACCCCCCAGACCCCCGACCCCACCCACCCCCAAGCCAAAAAATTTTACTTTATTATTTTATTTTATGGCACTTATGGCACTATTAGTGCCATAAGTGCCAACGAAAATCCAAAATAAAATAAAGTAAAATGGCCTTTTTAACACTTATGGGGGTGAGTGGTGGGGGGGGGGTGGGGGGGTCGGGGGGTAGACAAGGCAGGGGAAGTAAAAAAAAAAATTTTGGCTTGGGGGTGGGTGGGGTCGGGGGTCTGGGGGGTAGACAAGGCGGGGAAAGTAAAAAAAAAAAAAAATTTGGCTTGGGGGGGTGGGTGGGTGGGGGGTGGGTGGGGTCGGGGGTCTGGGGGGTAGACAAGGCAGGGGAAGTAAAAAAAAAAAATTTTTTTTTGGCTTGGGGGTGGGTGGGGGGTGGGTGGGGTCGGGGGTCTGGGGGTAGACAAGGCAGGGGAAGTAAAAAAAAATTTTTTTTTTGGCTTGGGGGTGGGTGGTGGGGGGGTGGGTGGGTAGGTGGGGGGTGGGTGGGGTCGGGGGTCTGGGGGTAGACAAGGCAGGGAAAGTAAAAAAAATTTTTTTTTTTTTTAGCTTGGGGGTGGGTGGTAGGGGGGGTGGGTGGGTAGGTGGGGGGTGGGTGGGGTCGGGGGTCTGGGGGTAGACAAGCAGGGGAAGTAAAAAAATTTTTTTTTTTTTTTTTTTGGCTTGGGGTGGGTGGTGGGGGGAGGGGTGGGTGGGTGGGTGGGTGGGGTCGGGGGTCTGGGGGTAGACAAGGTATGGGTTAATCCCTAAATCTGGATCCGGGTCAAATGAAGTTGTTGGATCTATTGGGTTAAAGGGTAAATTAGGTAGAGCACATAAAAGATGGCTAAATATTGATGTTTTAAATTTTGTGGACAAAATTTAAATTTCAATCACCAATAGGGCCATCCGGCCCTATTGTTTCTTCCTGAAATTTAAAACTCCACTTATTTTCCCGTTACCATACCTTCAGTGGTTTCTTGCCATTTTACTGTGGAAAATTTAATTTGTATGTGGAAATATCTAGAGATAGTCATTTTTTATGAAAGTGGGAGTGATATAGTAATAGAGAGTAAAGAGGCAAAATTTAAAGTGCCCTTTCTCTTATGAATAATTTGAAAAATGCCCACCCTTATCATGCAAAGCACTACATGCCCTAAATAAGTGAAGAACCGAAAATGCCCTTTGAATGTGATGGATGTGCATTGTTTTCCGCAAAAGTTCTTACACATCTATGACAAAAGTTGTTAAAGTGTAAGAAAAACATCAATTCATCAATTTAAACATTGAAATCGGTCAAATATGTGTTGGAACATGTGAAATACTGACAGAGAAAATAATATTTATTTATTTTTGAATTAAAATCGAAGGTTTTACAAGTAAATCGTAGGCTAATTAATCAATGGAAAATAAATACTAAAAATTAACACAATCGATATTAGCACTCAAAACACACATTGGAAAAAAAAAACAAGCGTCCGACCGGGAAAAACAAGTGTCCGACCGGACACAAGGTTTCACCGGGCGGACACATATATGTTCCGGTCGGATAGATGTTTTTTTGGTTCCTATGTGTGTTTTGAGTGCTAATATGGATTGTGTTAATTTTTTGTATTTATATTCCATCGATTAATTAGCCTTCAATTAAGGGACATAATTTTTTTTTTTTTAATTGATGATAAACGACAAATATGATGTGAAATAGCTTTGTCAGTAAAGTATTCATGTCAAACACTCTAATTTCATTGAAATTCACGTGAAATGAAGGAATCTTTGTTTATATATGAGTGAATTCTCTCATTCTCTCATCCTCTCATCCGAACACTCAAAGTGAAAAAAACACTCAAACTCATTAGAAATTCTAATATTTTCCAAGTGGTGAAGCTATTATTTGTGAATTCTCTCATCCGAACGTTTAAAGGTATGTCATTTTACGTTTGAAATGTAATTTAAGTTGGTTATTGTTTATTTTCAATGTTTTGTTTGATCCTATATGCTTATGTGAATTATTAGCATATTATAGCATACTATGATTTAAAGTCACGTTTGAAGGAAATACATGTGAATTAGAGCAAATTCTATCATGTTTTAAAGTATTAATTAGTAATTATTAGTTGCATTTTAGTTCTATACATATATATTGCTACATAACTCATGTTATTATGCTCGAAAATTATGTATCCGCCCGGACAAGTGTCCTTGAAAATATGTCCGGCCGTGTGTAATTATATATCATGTAATACACGGCCGGACACATTTCCTCGGCTACTTCCCCGGGCGGATAGATGTTTTTCGAGTGTATTAACATGTTATATGTTGTATTTTAACATTGTATTCCATTTACATCATATATTTATTTATTTATTATTTTTTCTGTAGATGAATGAATATGGGAGATACTTTGTGGTTAATGATGGAGGTGCCTTCAATGGTTATGAGTACATCGGCGGCTCTTCTAAGAATTTGCATATTTTCGGAGACACAATGGCCAGTACGGTGTACATGATAAATTAGCTGATGATAGAGAATTCATTGAGCACTAATTACAGCTTGTATTATTTGACGAAGAGATTAAATGGCAGGGTATACAGTAAAAATATTCTTGCCGATGACAATGATTTGCTTCAGTTGCTGGCGTCGCAGCCACATTTTCCTGAGATTTATGTTGTTGAAGACGATTACAGTGGAGGAGTGTATGTTCCTTCGTTCGATCTCCCTCAATCTTTCGGGTATGGAGGTGAATCCAGTGCAACATTCGAAGGTGGGGACGGATTGGAAGCAATCCAAATATATGCTTATTTAGACCTATCAGCCGGAGATTCACCGGCGCAACAAAGTGTTGAACCGTCGGTCACTTGGGGTAATGATCAGTCAACGGGTTGGCCTTCATGGGATGAGCCAAATCCGTACCAGTACGATCGCCTAATAACTGATCGTTGTTGGGGTCCAGCTGATGATCAATATACGTACGAGCCTCAGTTCGTGGAGGATGCTGGTAATGTAGATGAAGATTATGTTCCATCGTCTGAAGCCGAGACTGATACAAGCGCCTCTGAAGACTTGTCGGAGACAGAGAACGTGAGAAGGGCGGGGATTGAATATGCAGGTTGGCAGAATTTGCAGATCGACGAGGATGATGACGAACAGGTTCCTGGAGCAGATGAACTAACTAATTGGTTAGTACCGGTTATCCCGTTGGACGCCGCAGCGGCACTTGTGGATATTGAAGATTATCAGCTATTGCCTCGGGAGTTGTCAAAGAATATGTATTTCAATAGCAAAGATGATATGATCGTTGCAATCGGTCTGTGGAACATGAAGCAGGGCAAGGAATTTTCTGTCAGCAAATCAGACAGCAGACGAGTCTACTTCAAATGCAAGCATTCAGATACGTGCCCCTTCAAGCTCCATGCATCGTCACAAGATGGAGTCATTTGGGGAGTGTATAAGTTCACCAATGAGCACTCATGCGACGGTGAGCTAGGGCGCGTAGCGCGAATAAAGGCCCCCGCAAAAGTCGTCGCAGCATATTTAGCACAGAAGATACACGACGATTGCGAGATCTTGAAGCCGAAGGCCATCCAGCTGGAGCTGCGACGTGAGTTTGGCGTACAGATCAAGTACGATGTTGCATTGCGAGCCCGTAATCGAGCCACTGAGATGGTTTATGGTCGACATGATCAGTCCTTCGAGATGCTGCCCAAGTACTTATACATGTTGAGACAATCCAATCCCGGTTCGAGGGTGGAGTGGGAAGTTGACGATGATGGCCGATTCAAACACTTATTTGTTGCTCTTGCAGCTTCGGCTACCCCTTTCATGTTCAGCTTACGGCCAGTGATTGTCGTCGATGGCACACACTTGAAGGGCAAGAATAGGGGTATTTTGTTTGTTGCAGTGACGAAGGACGGCAACGAGAGTTTGTTCCCACTCGCGTATGGTGTTGGCCCGAAAGAAAACGATGAATCGTGGAGTTATTTCATGTCACGCATTCGACGTGTTTATGGCCAAGCCGATCCACTTTTGATTGTCTCTGATCAGCATATCTCCATTGCCAATGCTATCAGGAATGAGTTACCAAATGCAACCCACGGCCTATGCTACTACCATTTGCAAAATAACCTGAAGCATTACGGTAAGGCAGTGGTCGAGGTGTATCGACAAGCTGCATTTGCGTAGGAGAAGTCCGACTTCAATAGGGCTTTGAACGCCCTGAAGGTTATGAAGAGAGCCGCGTACGATAAACTAATGGGGATTGGGCCGGAGAAGTGGGCTCGTTCGATGTGTCCTATGCCTGTGCGACGCTACAGTTTTATGACATCAAATGCTGCTGAAGCTTTTAATTCCAGATTGTTGTGGGCAAGAAGACTTCCTATATGCTCGATGTTAGAGGCAATCAGAATTGTTATTGAGAAATGGTTCAGCGAGCGACTAAGGGCTGCACAACAAATCGAGCAAGGCTTGACTGTTGAGGCTGGTAAAAGGGTAGCTATTGAAGTCCAAAAAAGTCGTCGATACACTGCACAAAGGTTGAGTGGCATGAAGTATAAGGTGCAAACTGCTGACAGAAGCTTCAAGATGGATCTAGAGAAGAAAAAATGCGAATGTCGAGTATTTCAGCTAGACCAACTGCCCTGTTCTCATTCAATCGCTGCAATAAGGTACGATCATGAAATGATTACTGTCGGGTTCATTGAAATGTAAATATGTTCTAATGTTCGTTATATTGATTACTATCGGAGTTTGTTTGTTTTTATAGTGAAGCCGGTGATACGATCGCGGAGTATGTAGACTCGTACTACACGAATGACTTTCTTATCGATACTTACTCTCGCGAAGTTAATAATCTCCCGCCGAGACGCCAGTGGTTGGTTCCCGAGCACATCGCTGAGCAGGTTGTATTACCTCTGATTGTAAAAGGTCAAGCGGGGCGCCCAAAAGAAGGTAGACATCGAGGTGGTGGTGAAGGCACCAGCACACAAGCCGATGAGTCTTCTAGTATCAGGCGTCGTAAACCAAAGAAGTGCAGCATCTGCCATGAAGAAGGACACAGCAAGAGAACGTGCGCTGGCAGGGCGACTGAGCCCAGGGAGTAGTGGGATGTATTTGTGTGCTGTAACAGTTAATGATATTGATTGAATTATCTTATTATTCGATAAGCTGGAATGATTTACAGGAAATAATGCTCGTTGAATAACCAAATAGAAGCACACATTAATGTAACAATATACAAAACTATGCAAAACCAAGTCTAGTGATACGATGTGTCCTAGTTTCACACAACGAAAATATAGATCTAGCAATCTTGGCCCTGTATGCCGCCACGTTGTGGTTACCCCACTCAATGGATGGAGAGCCAGATATCAGTCGTTCTGCATACATGCAGACGAAAGGCCCGCAGCTGACAGAGTCCTGCTGGTGAAACTGAACCTCCGCTGGAGCAAACACCGCCGTCATAAGTGGGTACTTCTCCTTTGCCACTGTCGAATCAATGGATGTGTCGTCTAGCCACCTCGCCAACTGAAGGACAATTGGCAACAATCTCAGTAAAGGCAGTAGTTCACCAACTCGACCATCCTGCTGTCGAGGTGATAGCTTGTGGAATACTGGGTCATAGACCTCGCAAACCAATTCTCCTAACCGGATCCGACATAGGACAAAATGGTGGCCAATTATGACTGGCATGAGAACCTATGACAAACTACAATGAATTGATAAGAAACAACATATAAAGCACAAATGACTAATGACAAATAATTGTTTAACTGATTACCTGTGTGGCATCCATCCATCATATATGACCAGGAGGAAGTTCATGGCCCTTAACGGCTTTTCCACGTATTTGGCAGAGCCAGTCTATCCGGGGCTGCCAACCATCAGCTACTGCTCCATGCGTCAATATATGATACTCCTCTGGAGTAAACTCACTTCTTGCCCACTTCTCCAATAGAGCGTCCCACTCGCCCTGGAGGTATATCTACAGATCAATAGAAGTAATTAATAATTTATATTCGCACCAATGAAAACATACAAATAATGAAAGTTTACTTACAAACCAATCCGTGTCTAATATGATTGTGTTATTCATATCTACGTCATCCAGTAAATCTGCTGAAGCTCGAAGTCTATTTCTCAAGCTTAAGAAATACAAGTCAATATCCTGCAACAAAGTTAAAATCAATAAGTTAGTAGAAAGTAATTTAACAATGTTAAAATCAATAGATTATTTACCCCAATTGTGAATTCCTGGCTGACATTATCCACCCGCGCGAAGTCGTCGTACTCCCGCAAACCACCACTTGCCTTGACATAAATCTCACGACCCCTACCCTCTCGACACCTAGCCATCCACTTCTCATAATGGTCACTGCAGACTTGTGTCACTGGACGTGGCATAACCCAAGGCGATCGCTGATAGTTAGACGGACGCCTCACCCTCTGACTGCGACGCGGGGGCTCTGCTGGCGGCTGCTCTGCCGGCGGCTGCTCTGCTGGCGGCTGCTCTGCTGGCGGCTGCTCTGCCGGCGGCTGCTCTAGGTGCTGCAGCAGCAGTACCTGTGGCTGCTCTGCCTGTGGCTCAGGCTCCTCTGTCTGAGCCTGTCCTGCCGAACTGGACTGTCCCCACTCATGTGGTGCAATAGAAGTGAGCGGTTCAGCAAAGAATATCGGGGTCTCTGTTCTATACTGCGGCTTCAAGAATGGGGAAGACCAATGAGGGTAGACCTGGGTCGACCAGTCAAAAGTCTGCTCCGCCGGTGTGTAGTCGCCCTGAACAGACTGATTCATGGCCCGCCACTGCTCGTTGTAATCCTGGGTCTCTGGATGGCGTGGTTCCTCACCGTGGGGGTCGTCGTCGCAGGAACGTGAATGACGAGCCGGCTCTGAAGCGTCGGGCCCTGAAGCACTGGGTGGAGGAGACCGTCGCTGTGGAGGAGACCGTGGCTGGTAATCATCAGGGGACCGTCGCTGGTCATCATCATCAGGGGAGTCGGGCACTCGGAAATGTTTGCTCTTCTTGCACCTATCCTTTTTGCCCTTGCTCTTCAATTTCTCCACGAATTTGCCGAAGGCCTTCTTAATCTCCTGACGGATCGTCTTCTTCACCCACTTACGATCCACCTCACCCTCGCTGGGACTGGATACAGTCCGAGATCCGCTCGACGATGAAGAAGTATGCGGAGCTGGGCGCTTGCCCGGATCTACTGAATGACGAGCCGGCTCGTGGGGTCGAGCATCCCTCACAGGGCGCTTGCCCGGATCTACTGAATGACGAGCCGGCTCGTGCTGTCGAGCATCCCTCACAGGGCCCCGGACACTGTGACTGCGAGTCGTACGAGGCTGTCTAGGTACATCCTCCTCGTCCCCGCGCTCCTCCACAACACGGGCTCCGGTGCCCTGTGGAAATTGGACACCCCGAGCTAATGGGTTGTCGGGGGGCCTGAAGCTCACCGAGAGTTCGCCCGGTGTCAGCGCTGATATGAAGTAGTGACTCGACAGATCGTCAGCATCGGGGTCCAGGGGCATGACACCACCCTAGAAAGCAACAAAGATAATATATTAGAATATAAGTAAAACCAGTAACGGTGTGGAGGATAATCTTAAATAACTGATTACCTGTCCCTCGAATAGATCGCGCAGACCGTGAAGCTTCGGCTTACCCCTGAAAGTCCATCTCAAACACCGAGGGTGCGCTGTCGGATCACCGCTAGATGCTGCGACCATGTGTCCGAAGCCCGGGACGCGCTCCAATGCCCAGACATATAAAGCCCACGAAGGACCGTAGAAGTGATACTTCTCGCCCTTTCCTGTCTCTCTCGTATAATGGCATAACATCTTATACGAATACGCGCCCCAGGGGAATCTATCAAATGCAGCCAGATCATCCACCAACACCCAAAGCCACGGCTGTACCCGCGCATCCAACCCAAGAACAAGGGTGTGAGCCACACACACGAGGACAGCACGAAGGTACAGGCTCCCATCCTCATCATCCACTCGACTATCCAAATCGCACACGCGTTTGATGAGCGACTGTATGGTCATGCTTCGCGTACCGCAGAATCGTCGGTATGCCTCCACGCGACTGCAGTCGTGCTGTAATGTCGCATCGAACCTCGATCCCCCGAAATTGAGCCCAGTCACTAATGCGTAGTCCGCAGGGGAAAATCTGACTCGTGCTCCGCACAGAAAGAAGCACATCTCATTTTCTTCTGACACAATCTGCCTCGATACAATCTGGTGTAATGCTTTATTGCTCTTCGCGCCGGGCCTCCAATCAGTGAAATGCCCAAAACATGATGCTCTAAATCTTCCCAATAAATCTGAATTGCACTGTTCGCCGACCACATTTAAAGTTTCAACCAGCTCCGGAAAATGTGAATCCCTATAGTAGGTGCTGATAGCAACCTCCGTCTGGTCTATAGTGTCGCGACGAAGATATGGGACATTCGCCTATTCATTTACAAAATGAATACCATATTAAATTCAGTAAAAAAATTAAAAAATAATACAAATAGGCATAATTAAATAACTACAATTTAATCAATACCAACCAATTTAATTAAACTGCAATTTAATACTAAATTCAGTAAAATTCAGTAATATTAAACTGCAATTAAATTCCGCAAAATATTAAAATTCAATAATTCAGTAAAATACTAAAATTCGAGAAAAATAGTCAAATTCAGTAAAATATTAAAATAGTAATTCAGTAAATTCAGTAATATTAAACTGCAATTAAATTCAGTAAAATTCAGCAATTTAATATTAAATTCAGTAAAATTAGTAATTCAGCAATTTAATATTAAATTCAGTAAAAATTCAGTAAAATATTAAACTGCAATTAATACCAAGCAATTTAATTAAATTCAGTAAAATATTAAAAAACGGCAATTTAATTAATACCAAGAAATAACAGTTTCATTAATTAATAATTCAACAATTATAATTAAATTAAATTCAGTAAAATAGTAATAATTAACGTAAACATACAGATACATGGAAAAAAGTATTTTATACCTAAATAACAACTATCCGGCCGGCGAAGTGTCCGGTAAAATGAATCCGGCCGGGTACATTTCAGATTGAAACTGTCCCGGCCGGACTCATTATTCCGGGCATAGTGCCGGCCGGGTAGTTGTTCTATCGGCATAAAATACTTTAATTTATCAAATCGCACAAAGCCCACATACACAATGCAATTATAATTACTTAAACAAATATTTCAGATTGAAACAAATTCAGTAATACCCAGCAAAACTCGCAATAATAATTACTTAACCAAATATAATTAAATTAAATTCAGTAAATTACTAACTGATTAATATAAACATACAAATAATTAAAATGGAATATTTTATGCTAAAAAACGATCGGTCCGGGCGGTGAAGTTCCCGGAAAACTCAATCCGGCCGTATATTTCATTTAAATAATGAATTCGGCCGGACCGATTTATCCGGCCACTTCACCGGCCGGACCGATCGGTTTTTAGCATAAATTATTCTATTCTATTCAATTTCATGAAAATTAAAAATAAAAACCTGTGAAGAAGATGCCATTGATGAGTACGACGTGCTTCAATATTTTGAACTCTCTCGGTGGGTAAAAAAAAGTGAAGAAACCGATATGTGTGGTGAGTAAAAAACCCTAGTGAAGGAAGGTAAATATAGTGGTGTTAAAAGCTTCGAAAAAAATGTGATTGAAGCCGATTGTATCGGCTTTATGTCTATCAAAAGAGAATCAAATTTTTTAGAAAGATATTTTTGACCTTTATGTATCGGTTGTTGCAAAATTCACTTGGTAACATGCATGATATTTTGGGTAACACGCATGCATTTAATTGGGACGGATTTTGAGTATATATATATATATATATATATATATATATATATATTTTAAATTTAAAGATATGGATTAATTAACACGATATATATAGTGTTATATACTATATATCAACATTCAAGAATAACACAATATATACAAATAATTTCAAAGAATATATGTATTGAAATTAAGATATTAAAGGGAAAAAAAATAAAAAATTTAAGATAGATACGCATGGATATATATTATTAGCTTCTTGATTTTTTTTTTATGCAATTGAATAAAATATAATATGTTATGCCTAAATAATATCTATCCGGCCGGTAATTTTCAAGGAAAAATGTATCCGGTCGGGTCATTGTTTTTCTGAAATGTACCCGGTCGGATACATTTCTCTGGCCATTTCACCGGCCGGATCGATGGTATATCAACATAAAAGTGTTTTTTCTATCTATTGCTATCTTTATATTAATTTTTACTATTTTGCTGAATTTAATTTAATATATTGTTTAAGTGTTAATTAGTGTCCGGTCGATAATATTTACACTTTAAATTATCCGGTCGATAATATATATACAGTTTAAAAAAATCATATCCGATACTCAGTGTGTAATCATTTCGGTCAACATCACAAATTATTGTACAAAAAAGCATTGGAACTTAAAAATGTGTAAGATTGTGTAAGAAGACCGAAATGATTACTTAAGATGTTGACCCACTCAAGGGTTAATTAGTAATTTAGGGCATGGATAGCTTTGTATGATAAGGGTGGGCATTTTTCAAAGGGTTAAGGTGCAGATAAGCCCCTGAAGTGTGAGCCCTTAGAGCGATTTACTCCCTTTACTAACTGTGTGTGCAACTTACCCCCTAAACTACCAAAAATCGCACATTTAACCCCTTCTTGACTAACACCGTTAGTCAACGTTAGTTAGTAATTTTTTCTTTTGTTTTTTTAATTCTAATTGTGGGGCCCACCTTCATTTCTTCTTCTTCTTCTTCTTCTTCTTCTTCTTCTTCTTCTTCTTCTCCTACGCTTCTTCCTCCTCCTCTGCCCTCCTATCCACCGCCTCCCACCCCCACTCCTCCAGGAAAATCGCCGCCGCCCTCCTATCCATGAAACAACATCTTTTTCTCCAATACACCTGAACGCCTTGTCGGATTCTTGAAACAAACTAAACTTGGAGTAGAGTGTAATCAAAACATTCCCAGAAAATGACGTGCAGTCAAGCCCGAGCTTCACCATTTGACAGTTTAGCTGCACGACCGTTGATAAACCATATACGGTTTCACCAGCCCCTAATAATCCTGCGAAAGTCAACCGGTCAGGAAGCAGCCCCCGTCTAAGCAATTCCACAAACAACTCCATTCCCTTCTCTTGGAGCTTGCTTTCCACTAGCCCAGTGATTGCAATGTTGTAGGAAACTAGAGTTGGCTGAACAAAGCTGCTATCGCAAAACGGATAATGCATCTGCACACATGCCGCATTTCATGTACACCAAAAGCAGTGAATTAACAACGAAACTAACGGAACAATAGCTCAGCTTAAAGGCGAGCGCATGAATTTGCTGCCCGAGATTCAAGTCCCTTGAGCGGGCACAAGAGCTAAGAGCGCTCGAGAACACCGAGTCATTGGGCTTAAAATGCTTGTGCATTTCGCTGAAAAGTTGAAGCGCTTTGTGGGGGGTATCCCAAAGGTTATAGCCAGATATCAAGGCGGACCAGGTAACCAAATATCTGTGCGGCATTTCGTCGAACACCTGGTGGGCCAGGTGAAGAAGTCCACATTTGGCGTAGAAATTGAGAATGTGATTGCACATGGAGGTTTCTGCTAGTCTTCCTGTCTTGATAGCTGCAGCGTGGAGCGAAACCCCACGACTTAATGCCTTGGCTTTGGCGCAATGGTGGAGAAACAAACCAAGATTTTGTAGCGTCATCAATTTTCAGACGACAAAATTTGATGCTGAAGATGAACACCTCGAAATGTACAACGTAGAATTAAGAATTTCAGATCACCCAAATATGACGGCGGTGGATAAGAGGGCAGAGGAGGAGGAAGAAGCGTAGAAGAAGAAGAAGAAGAAGAAGAAGAAGGTGGGCCCCACAATTAGAATTAAAAAAACAAAAGAAAAAAATTACTAACTAACGTTGACTAACGGTGTTAGTCAAGAAGGGGTTAAATGTGCGATTTTTGGTAGTTTAGGGGGTAAGTTGCACACACAGTTAGTAAAGGGAGTAAATCGCTCTAAGGGCTCACACTTCAGGGGCTTATCTGCACCTTAACCCTTTTTCAAAATATGAATAAGGAATGGGGCACTTTTGCCTATTAACACCATTTTAAAATTGGAATATAAAGATATATATATATATATATATATATATTATTCTTAATTAATAAGTGCACTGATAAATAAAAATTTATTCAAACCCTACAAATTAAATAAGGACGTGTAAGTGAATGGACTATACATGAATATATGTGATATTAGTCTATATGTATTTGGACGATGGAGTATGAAAAGTCCATAGCAAGCAAGGGCCACTTGTACCAAAAAAATCCTCATTTCTTGTGATGACGTGGCAAGACATATACCACACGTCACATCATACGGTCACGTATATATTTCGATGCTAAAAAATTGGACTCGCCCACATTGAAAAGTAGTTGTGTATCAATTTGATGAAAATTAAAAGATGTGATAATATTGAAAAAAAATCAAACATTGTTACATTTTATTATTGTTTGTCAATATGATAAAATAAACTGTATAGTTTGGAGGAATGAATGGTTTCTGCACCAAATGGTCCCCAATCTTACAAGCTTCCCAGGAGCACAAGTCATTTATGAAACAATAGCATGAAAACCAACTTATCATACAATTTTCTTTTTCTTGATTAAGATTTATAAATAAACAGCAACGCTTAAACTTAGATGTCAAAGAATATTTATATTTCATTGACGAGCTCCAAACTTCACAATAAAAAATATTGGCTCCGTCCACGAAATGAATACCTATTTAGAAGTGACACGAATTTTAAAAAATTGATTAAGGGTGTTAAGGAATCCATCTTTATTGTGAGTGTGATGTGTGGGGTACACTTATAAAAAAAAAATGAGTACTCATTTATTGGATAGATAAAAAAGAAAAGGGATATTTACAGTAAAATACATAGCTTTCAACAAATTCTGATTTTTCCCATCATCTTTAGAATTTGAAAAAAAAATACACAACTTTTCAATTTTTTTCACGAGTATGAAATACTAATCACTATTTTTATAGTGACAAAAATTGCAACTAACACAGTGTAATTGTAACAAATAAACAGTAACTGTAGTGCCCCAAAATATTTTTTTTAACTACGAATTTTTTTCTCTTCTTTAATTATTTTCAATAATTAAATTTTAAGTCTTATAAGTCGCGCCTAGATATTGCATGAGCATGAGCATTTAATCATTTCACGCATTTATTATTATTATTCTTTTGTTATAAGTTACTACATATTTAAGCCCAAACAATTATATTTTTATTTCAGCCCAATTCTTTTTTTTTTTTTTGAGCCCAAAGTAATTTTTCTCTAAAATTTTCAGCACCAATTGATTGAAAAACCCTAGTCCACCTTTCCTTCTAAAGCTAAATGAAGCTATGGAAAGATTTATTTGATTGATCTCTCTCCTAAAATAAACCCCTCACCTCTAGTATAAATAGGTGCTCTTCCACATCTTTTCTCTTCACACTGAATTCAAATCACCAACTTCTTCTCTCGGTGAGGTAACCCTCCCGCAACTCTCTATATTTATTTTCTTGTACCTCTTCTTTTCTATGGCAAAAGAAATGACATTACGGTTGCTTCTGTTCCCACTCCATATTTTATTTCGTATATATATATTAGTGTTAGAGTTGTACTTTTTATAAATATATATTTATGCATATAGGGTAGTGCAGCTTTTGACATTCATTTCACTTTATCGAAATATATGTATTAATATGTGGTGTAGTACAAACATATACTCCTATAAAAATCCATATCATCAATTTTGTGTTTTCTTTTGGGTTTATCGAAACTTGCACTATTTGTTACTATGTGTTCTAATTAGATGCATGTTTTATGTTTAAAATATATTATTCATAATGACTTGTAGTTACTTAAATGATTTTTATTTATTTTTAAGTCTAATATATATGTGTGTAAATATATATATTTCTATTATCCAAAATTCTCTATTGTTCAATATATGTATATATATATTTACGTTACTGTACTCACATTTAGATAAGAAGTGGCCAATATCTTTTCCTTTTTCAAATTCTATTAATATATTTAAATGACTAAGAATTTGGATATGTTTGTTACTCATGTATATTAGATATGCATATATATGTTTAATGTTTACCCATTGCATGATGATGCGTACATAGCTTATACATATATATATATATATATATATATATATATAATATGTAGTCCTTTTCTTTATTTATTTAAGTAATGATGACCATATATAAGTCTTCCTCGTTTATTTATGTTAATGAGTTGAGATTATTATTCTATCAAATACATATTATAAATATTATATATGTTTTAGTATTTAAAATATTTTTTTAATTGCATTTATAGATCCATCTTCACGTGCATTCATTGGTTAAACATATTTTAACTATGATTTCATAATTCATTTTAGGAACGGCGCGCAAGACTTAATCTTTAATTACTTTACACGTGTCAAAGAGAAGTAAAGGTGGGGTTATAACGTTGCATTTAACATTTATCCTTATTATACGTTTTACTCAATTTATATGTGTGAGAAGCAGGCAGAGCCTCCGGGCTATGAGACAGAAAGTTATAGCCTATGGGCTATATGAGACACAAAGTTATAGCCTACGGGTTATATGAGAAAGAAAGTTATAGCCTACGGGCTATATGAGACAGAAAGTTATAGCCTACGGGCTATATGAGACAGAAAGTTATAACCTACGGGTTATATGAGAAAGAAAGTTATAGCCTACGGGCTATATGAGACAGAAAGTTATATAGCCTTCGGGCTAAGAGACAGAAAGTTATTGCTTTCGGGCAATATGAAAGAGCAGACAGTTTTTATTGCACTTATATTTTGTTGTGATTCTTATAATATGGATAAATGCACCCCACTGAGTTTATTGTACTCACCCCAAAACAATATCTTTTTCAGGAGATGACTCGGGCGATGAGAGGCGGGGCGAGTGATGGTCAAGATAAAGAAGAAATAATGTTTTATTTTCAATTGGAATAAAGACTCAGTTTATGATGTTTATTTACTTTTCTCAGTTGGATTTGAGTTTTAGTTATTTAAGTATTGAAATCTTA
Source organism: Salvia miltiorrhiza (assembly GCF_028751815.1). Classification (NCBI taxonomy): domain Eukaryota; kingdom Viridiplantae; phylum Streptophyta; class Magnoliopsida; order Lamiales; family Lamiaceae; genus Salvia; species Salvia miltiorrhiza. Next base: position 51,256,994 of record NC_080390.1, read on the forward strand.
TTATTTTTATTTAAAGTGCATTTTATTATTTTAAAGAAAATTGGGGCGTCACAGTAACCGAGTATTGCATCCACATGAACTGATAAGCGAAAATACTCTAAGTAATCATAATAAAACTCTTAACAATATTTTGGCAAACATAAATAAGATAAATGAATAAAAACTATTGTCAAAACAAAGCAAATAAAACAAGAGAATAAATCAAATAATAAAATACTCTAATCCTAGGGATGTACTATCGTTAATCAAACACGCATTCAACATATTAATTCAATTACCAATTTTAATCCAGTCCTGATGAAATATCACTATATTATTCATAATCTTCTCTAACAAAAATCAATTAAAGTAGATTAATAAATTCCCTATACCATTCAAGTCAAGTCTCAAGGGAATAAATTAATTGTCAATAGTATACAAAGAATAGCTTCCTATAGCTCACATATCACATTCAAGATTCAAGGGAAAACTATATTATGCATTCCTAAATCGGCCGAACAATTATCACATTTAAGACTCAAACTGTACAGCTAGACATGTAAATTATTGTTTCGGCCATATCTTTCTCGTATGAACTTCGATTTACAATACCTTTGCGCCCACAAACTCGTATCGCCATGATCTACAACTTTCATTAAAACAATTCTTCCAAATTCGGACTCAATATTCCTGTAAATTCCATCAAAGTTCGAGCAAGTATCATATTTCACAAGATAAAACAATTTAAGCATAAAACAATCTTCAAACACTCAATTCCTCATAAAATTGACATCATAAGAACATTAAAAACAATGAAAACATGAGTGTTATCAAATACCCCCATATAATGGCAAATTTTAGGACTTTTGACTTATATTTTTTAATACCTAAGCGTGAGGGATAATAAATGTGGCATAATAAAACTGATGTATTTGTGAATTAAAAATCTCTCATGTTTAAGTATCAAAAGATCTAAGTTACTAGCCCTAAAATCAACTTCTATTTGGGGATATTTCATGCTTGTGGGAAAAATCAGAAAAAATTGAAAGATGCTGAATTTGTTTTCAAATTTTAAAAGTCATGGAAAAAATCAGAATTTGTTGAAAGTTCGTATATTTTATGGCAAATATCTCAAAAGAAAATATGGATACTCATTTCGTGGACGGAAGAAGCACTACATTATAAAATATCGGTGAATTATCTCAGATAACATAATATCTATCTAAATTTATAAGTTTTACAAGATTTTTAAAATATTGTAATTACAAATTCATCTTCTGATTTGCACTCCCAATTTTGCACTAATAAAACTTCGTAGTTTCAATGTTAAAATGACATGTTTAATTAATTGTAACCTCTTTTTGTATGCACTTAGACACAAGCGCAAAAAAAGAAAAAGAAAAAAACCTAATAAATATAGCAGTGCAAAGAGCCAGAATATAATTTTTGTCACGTTATTTTCTTATCACACATGCAGCACAACAACATTGATGAGTGCAGACAATTTCTAATTTCCAGTCACTTGTCATATTGCTTAAATGAAACAAAAATATCTAATAATGAGTGTGGGGTGAATTAATCAGATCATAAAAACTACCAAGAAAGTTTTTACTTTACGAATCAAATGTAAAAACAGTAAGCACTCAAAATTTGTAAAGAGTATTTTGACCGTTTCAATATATTTTCCTTATCTTTTGAAATAAATTCGTGGACTCCATCGACAAGACTAAAATAAAATAAAATATGATCTCACAGTAGTTTATTAATTTATTTATAATTAAATGTTTGATTATATATGTATATATAGAAGACTTAGCTTAGTCAATACTCAATACAGCTGCTGGAATCCAAGACTCCAAGTCAATGTAGGAAACATCATGGGGTGTGTATTATACATACATGTGCAGTGAAGTCAGTAACAGATGTGTGGATTTTTATTTTTATACTTCGGCAAGAAGTAGAATTTTGAAGTTTAGAGCATCAGCATTAATTCAGCCTCTAATTGGCTCATATTTCGGATTCACTTATAAGTCAATTGTAGTACTAATTTAGTTCATCATATTAATTTATATAAATTAGTTTTGAATTTTTGAATTTTTATTTAAATTTAAATATGAAAATTATATAAATTTAAATAAGGAAATTACGTAAATTTAAAAAATGAAAATCACACATCTCCTGCTCCCCTTCGTGTGAGGATTTCGACGACTCGTTGCACATGTATTTTGATATGCTTCAGTGTTATTCTTGATATATCCATGAAGAGAATTTTATTGTCCATTTGAACAAAATTTTTAGATGAAGAATGAATTTGAGAGGAATGAATGAAATAAATTGAGATGAAATGGTGTAGGAATAGTGTAGAAACGTTGGATTTACATGGATGAAATAATAATAATAATAATAATAATAATAATAATAATAATAATAATAATAATAATAATAATAATAATAATAATAACAACAACAACAACAACAACAACAACAACAACAAAGAGCATTCTGCAGCAAAGAGCCGTTGTCAATTTTTCAATTTTTTTTATTTAATAATATAGGCGTGTGCAATGCACGTGTCATTCAAAATCACGCATGAGCCAGACACGTCTTGCACCGCTCCTCGAGTCACCATCGTCTGTATTGGTTGGCTCATCGCCAAGGCCAACTTGAGCCAGACAATGAGTCGGATCGATGTTGATGCTCTTATATGCACAACAAAAGTTAATGTGATTCGCATATTATTTGAATTAGGTACTTATACTTTCATTTGAAGGATAAAAAAATATATTGATTTCAAACTCATCCAAAAATAAATTATAACTATATTGTTTAAATGTAATGTTTTAAATCAATATACATATATTTTTTGCACAAATGTTTATGTAGGATAGGACTGTTTACCGGATCAAATATTTGGATTCAAATCCATATATTTGAATTAAACTCATTATTTGTTATATAAATTTGTTTCATGCCCTAGGTTTCTTGTTAGATTTTTTTATTAGTGTTATTTAAACTGAATGAGTGAATATAAGTAAGCATTTTGTGTTGCACTTAAATATATCAATCCAATCGCACCTTTTTTGTTAGGCGAAAGAAGAGATTATATTATGATAAAAGCGAGACGAACAACGTCGAGAAGCTCGAGTAGGAAAACCTGATTTCCAAATCATTACATCAGAATACGATAAAGCAAAACAAGCAAGCTCATGTGTTGCTTTATTGGCGACACGCCTTGTGTAAAAAAAATCCAAAGCCACATGCTAGCGAGCGTGTTGAAACACCTTCCATAAATCATCGCACAGTGAATCCGAACCATGATGAGAATTCTGAAGAACATGAATAACAGGCATAGAATTCGTGTAAAGAGCAATCGGTTCGAAATCATTTTCCAAGCAAAATCCAATACTAACCATCATCGTGTGGAGTTCGTCCATAAGCACCGTCTCAGTATAACCGATGGCCTGCGAAACTGCGACTACGATATTCCTCATCGAATCGCGCACAATAAACCCAACTCCAATCTTTCGACCACCCTCTTCATAGGCAACATCCACATCTAAGCGCAGCACATCTAATCACACCTAAAATAACATTTTTCGTTATCTAAGTCACAATGAGCTCATTCAAAACCATAATGAGTAATTATTTCCACTTTAATATGTCTTTTGTAAAATCATAATATAAGATTGACTTATACTAATCCCTAAACTCTCTCTATCTCTCTCTCTTCCCTATCTAAAATCTTTCTCAAAACCTTGTGTTTCAAGTTTTCGACTCCTTATATTTTTTCATTATTATTTGGTAAATTGACAATTAAATTAAAAATCTCGTCACAATAGACTCAAACCTTAACTCTTTAAACATTAACAATTTTAAGTTAAGGCAACATGCCACCTCCTGCTCCTCAAATTGTTTAATGTTTGTATTATCTATTTAGATGCATGGACAAATCTATTAAGGGCCCGCATTAGGCTCTAGCTCAATGCAAGCTCAAAACTTTTTTATTATACACTTGTATTATACTATATATTAAGTCCAATTCAAAATTAATCAACCCTAAAATAATTAAAATATCAAAGAGTGTGCAATGCGAACGAAGAAATCAGATTGAATACTCCAATATTGTTCTTCTCCACTTTTCCTTACCAGCTCATTTGATCACCAATGATATACATCAACATCATCATCGATCAAAATATTTATTTTTAGTCAATCCTATTATTAAATTCTGAATCTGCCCTAATTATATGATACGAGTGAGGTACCAAAGGAGGTGCATGTTGAGGAGCCGAGGGCTAGTAGGGAGATTGAGCCCGTGGTGTTCGACACGAGAGAGACGGGCCGTGAGGAGGAGTTGGATGACGTGGGAAGTTCACGGCCTAAGAGGAGTCTTCGTGGGCCTAAGAAATATGAAGACTTTATTATTTATCGTTAATTGTTTTGTTATTTTTTTGATCGGGCCTAGCCCGATCTTTTCATTATCGAGTCGAGCCTATTCCAAGCTCCTTTTCGGGTTTTCTTGTTGGTTCTTTCCCGAATCGTAGGTCGAACCAAACCTAGGGTCCTTAGTATTTATAGATGATTAGCGTTGTATTATTCTTCACCTGGATTAATACAAACCCTAATTTATCTTTCTTGCGTGTTTTCTTTTCCCGACCATTCCCGGCGTGTACGACGAGTTCCATTCTCGCGTCCGTCTCTATCTTGATAGGCTCTAAACCTATCAACTGGTGCTTTCATCTATTGAACCATGTCGATTCCTTCTAGTTCTGGTGTCAATTCGGTGCCGGTTTCGTCAAAGTTGGAGGCATCGCAGCCTCCGTTGGGTGGTGGCTCCACCATCGTTCATTCGCCCTTATCTTCGGAGGCTGTTCTAGCGTTGTTTCGACGTTTGGAGACTCGCTTGGACGCTTGTGAGAGTCATATGGCATTGACGCAGCATAATCGTCGCCCGGATCCAGACCCGCCTTACGGGATGCCCCCGGCATGGAAGTCGGCAGGGTGGAGTCCGGGAGGGCCATCTTCTACAGCCGTTGAGGTGACGACGGCTCGTTCGACGTCGCTACCCGTAGCCTCCGTATTCCAGCCGCTGCCTTCATCATTGGCGAACCCGCCACCGTCGATTACGTTCGCATCGACGACGGTCCCTCCGTCATTCCCACCGGGGTGGGCTCAGTTTGGGTCCGTGCCGTCGTCTTCTACAACTTTGTATGGGGAGGGACAGCAGCATCACGTGGGGTTTTCTCCCTCACATGTAGGGTTTCCGCAAGGAGCAGGAAACCCAAATTTTCATGCACGGACAGCGTGGGACCCACCAGGGGCTGGGCCGCACCACGGTCAGCATGGGCTTCGTTCTAGTTTGCCCCAGTCCGTGCCCGATCCATCTCGCTTGCTCAAGCTGGACCCACCGACATTCGACGGGTCCGATGCCCACAGTTGGGTGACGAGGATTCAGTATTTCTTCGATCACATTATGCTATCGGAGGAGCATCGTTTGCACTACGTTGTCATGCTCTTTCTACCACCCGCTTCCGATTGGGTTTTTTCCTATAGAGCGAGTAATCCGGGAGCTTCTTGGGGCCAGTTTCTTGAGGACGTGCGACGCAGATTTGATCCCCATTATTTCACCAATTACATCGAGCTCATCGCGAAATTGTCGCAGACCGGGACTCTCGCGGAGTTCAATCAGGAGTTTGAGCGAATGCGGAATCAGATTACGGGAGTGCCGGAGTCGACGTTGCTTCCAATTTATTTGGGGGGATTACGGAGTTCGATTCGCAATCAGGTGCGCTTTCAGCACCCGTCTTCGGTAGCGGCAGCCATGGCGTTCGCAACCGAGTTTGACGCGGCCGTGGAGCGTTCGCCAGGCTTGGCTCGGCGCTCGTGGCCACCGAGGGAGTCGCGTCCGGCTGTTGCGCCCGTACCGGCCACTCCGGTAGCCGAGAGTCAGCAAGGGGGACAGTCCTCTTCTCGCCCTCGTGACTATTCAAAACTTCCGGTAGTCCGTTTGTCATCGGCGGAGAAGGCAGAGAAGACTCGCCTGGGGTTGTGTTGGTATTGCTCGGATAAGTGGGCGAGGGGCCATGTTTGCAAAGGGAAGTTCTTGGCTTACATGGGATCGGACGATGAGGATGACACTGAGGAGCCATCCTGCGACGCACCGGCCTCGACGGAGGTGGTATCGGCCGATCTATCTCACATATATCGCATGGATGGCCAATCGAGGGCCACATCGTTGGAGTTTCGTGGATTCTTGGGGGGCTCGGACGTGTTCATATTGGTGGATTCCGGTAGCACTCACAATTTTGTTCATCCGGATATTGTGGAAAAAGTTAAGTTACCTCTAACGTCGATTCGTCCTTTTCGTGTTTTTGTGGGCAATGGCCAATTTCTAACCTGTTCTTATATGTGTGCTAGCGCCGAGTTGCGTATTCAGGGCCATTCGTCGTTGTTAGATTTGTGTGTGTTGCCGGTGTATGGCCAGGAGGTGATTTTAGGGATGTCATGGCTACACTCCCTCCACCGTGTGACGAGTGATTACGATGCGGGTACGGTGGAATTTCAGAGCGGGGGCCGGCGAGTGTGTTTGAAGGTGACGCCACGGAAACCACGCCAAATTTCGGTGCATACACTTGCCACCATATTGTTGCATCCGGAGGATGTCAATTGTTATGAGCTAGTTCCAATTTCCGAGTCCACGCCCACATTGGATGAGGGGTTGAAATTGGCCGACTCTTTGCCAATCATCATCCGTGAGGTGCTTCTTCAGAATGAGGCCGTATTTGCGGTGCCAAAGGGTTTGCCCCCGTCCCGTGTTTTCGATCACAAGATACATCTTCTCCTGAACTCGAAGCCGGTTAATGTGAGGCCGTATAGATATCCCTATTTTCAGAAAAATGAGATTGAGCGTCAGGTTCGCGAGATGTTGGAGATGGGAATTATTCGGCGAAGCTGCAGCGCCTTCTCGTCTCCGGTCCTGTTGATTCGTAAGAAGGACGGTTCGTTTCGCTTCTGTATAGATTATCGGGCCCTCAATGCGGTCACCGTGGCGGATAATTTTCCCATCCCTACGACAGATGAGTTGTTTGATGAGTTAGGGGCCGCGCGGATTTTCACAAAGCTTGATTTGCGGTCGGGATATCACCAGATTCGGATGCATACCGACGATATTTATAAGACGGCTTTCCGCACTCACGACGGGCATTTCGAGTTCCTGGTAATGCCGTTCGGTCTCACGAACGCGCCATCCACCTTTCAGGCGGCCATGAACGAGATCTTCAGGCCGTTACTTCGCCATTTTGTCATCGTGTTCTTCGACGACATTTTAATCTATAGCCAGTCGGTGGAGGAACACGCGTCCCATCTTCAGGAAGTCTTCTCGATCTTGCTCGGCCATCACTTCTTCATTAAGCTATCCAAGTGTTCGTTTGCATGCACAACGGTGGATTACTTGGGGCACGTTATTTCGGGAGGACAGCTTAAGGCCGACGTCTCGAAGATAGAAGCCATGGTTGCTTGGCCAAGACCGACGTCCGTTAAACAACTTCGTGGGTTTCTAGGCTTGACGGGGTATTATCGCCGATTTGTGGCGGGCTATGCAATGCTAGCAGCCCCTCTCACCGACTTACTCAAGAGAGAGGCGTTCGAGTGGTCGGAGAAAGCGGAGGAGAGTTTCGAACGGCTGAAGCAAGCCATGACGACAGCCCCAATATTGCGTCTGCCCGACTTCAGTAAGACGTTTTATGTGGAAACTGATGCGTCGGATTTTGGAGTGGGCGCCGTTCTCCTTCAAGACGGACATCCCATAGCCTTCTTTAGCAAGAAACTCGGTCCTCGACGACGAATTTCGTCCACATATCACAAGGAACTCTATGCCATTGTCGAATCCGTGCAGAAATGGCGCCAGTATTTATTGGGTCGGGAATTCGTGATTCGTTCGGACCAGAAAAGCTTGAAGGAACTTTTGCAGCAGGTTATTCAGACCCCGGATCAGCAGTTGTACGTCCGTAAGCTCATGGGATATAAATTTCGTATAGAATACAAGACCGGGGCATTGAATCGGGTGGCGGACGCGTTGTCGCGTCGTGAAGGAGAACCGGCGGCCACGGAGGAAGCCTCGTTATTTGCAGCGGTTTCCCACCCCCTCCCTGATATCTTAGAGATAATCCGTGAGGAAGTCCGCACTAAGCCGGATTTGCAGCAGCTGGTGGCGCAAGTGGAGGATGGCACGGCTGCGCCCATGTGGTCGTTGAGGGATGGAGTTCTCTATAGGGGGCAGCAGATTATGGTGTCGGAAACCTCGGCAGCGAAGGGGGCGTTGCTCTATGAGCATCATTCAACACCCATGGCAGGCCATCCTGGCGTCGAGCGTACTCTTCGTCGCATTGCTTCGTTGTTTTATTGGGTAGGGTTACGTCGTGAGGTGAAGGAGTACGTCGCGGCTTGTTTGGAATGTCAGACAACGAAGTACTCGACGCAGAAACCTGCGGGCTTGCTCCAACCATTACCGATTCCAAGTCAAGTCTGGGAGCATGTAACGATGGACTTCATCACGGGACTTCCACAATCTCGTGGATTTACGGCTATTATGGTGGTGGTGGACCGTTTATCTAAGTACGCTCATTTCGCGCCACTTCCGACTAAGTTTGACGCGTGGAGGGTGGCGAATTTGTTTGTGGATACGGTGGTTAAACATCACGGTTTTCCAGCCTCTATAGTGTCCGATCGCGACTCGGTGTTTCTAAATGAGGTGTGGGAAAACTTGTTTAAATTGAGTGGGACGAAACTTCACTTCACCACGGCATATCATCCCCAATCCGATGGACAGACGGAGGTTCGCAATCGGGGATTGGAACAATATCTTCGTGCCTTTGTATCGGAGCGTCCATCGAAGTGGACGAATTTTTTACCGTGGGCGGAATTAGCTCTTAATTGTTTCTACCATGAAGGTCTCGGCACTTCGCCATTTCATGCCCTATATGGCCGCGAACCACCAGCTTTGGTGGCTGTTCCTCCGCGTGCTTCGTGCCCTTCGACGGTGGCGGATATTATTCGCAAGCGCGGAGAGTTGTTGGTGGAGCTTCGTCACAACCTTGAGCGCATGCAGCAGCGAATGCGGGATGTGGCTAATCGGCATCGCCGTCATGTGGAGTTTAAGGTCGGAGATCGTGTGCTGCTGAAATTGCAGCTTTACAGACAACACTCCGTTGCTCGGCCGTTGTCTCAGAAGTTGAGTCGTCGTTTTTACGGACCGTTCGAGGTTTTGGAGCGTGTGGGTCCCGTTGCGTACCGTTTGCAGTTGCCGGAGGGGAGCAGAATCCACAACGTCTTTCATGTGAGCTTGCTACGGCCTTTCGTGGATGGGGGTGTATCTTTGGCGTCGCCATTCCCTTCGTTCTTCGCGCGGGGCCGAGTGGTGTCGAAGCCTTTGAAGCTTGTTGATAGGCGTACAGTTTGGCGGCAGAACATGGCGGTTGAGGAGGGTCTCCTCCACTGGGAAGATGATGGTGGCAGCACTCCTACGTGGGAACCCATGGAGGTTATTAATCGTCGATTCCCGTCGCTCGTCCTTGAGGACAAGGACGCTTTCATCGAGGGGGGAGTTGATACGAGTGAGGTACCAAAGGAGGTGCATGTTGAGGAGCCGAGGGCTAGTAGGGAGATTGAGCCCGTGGTGTTCGACACGAGAGAGACGGGCCGTGAGGAGGAGTTGGATGACGTGGGAAGTTCACGGCCTAAGAGGAATCTTCGTGGGCCTAAGAAATATGAAGACTTTATTATTTATCGTTAATTGTTTTGTTATTTTTTTGATCGGGCCTAGCCCGATCTTTTCATTATCGAGTCGAGCCTATTCCAAGCTCCTTTTCGGGTTTTCTTGTTGGTTCTTTCCCGAATCGTAGGTCGAACCAAACCTAGGGTCCTTAGTATTTATAGATGATTAGCGTTGTATTATTCTTCACCTGGATTAATACAAACCCTAATTTATCTTTCTTGCGTGTTTTCTTTTCCCGACCATTCCCGGCGTGTACGACGAGTTCCATTCTCGCGTCCGTCTCTATCTTGATAGGCTCTAAACCTATCATTATATGAATAATATAAACTAAAAACACTTAAACACAAAACCTTATTTCCATGTATACAAAAGAAACGCGCACAAAACATTATTTTTTTTAGAATCACACAAAAACATTTTTTTTGAAACGCACACTAACATTATTTTTAACAGCGTGCATGTGCAATGCTTTGAATTGTGGGTTATAGTAGCAACTAGCAAGCAATAAAAATTAATGCATTTAATATTGCCTTAAAAGTGGTAGCACAAATGCAGAATGCAATATGGTAAATAAAAAATGACATTTTTGGTTGAACGACTTTTAAAAAAGGGGGAAAATTGGAGAATGGAAAAGGTTTGAGATTGGATGGGGAAGTCTACTCTACACTAGGCTACCATGCACCCCTTATTAATCATTTGCTTCCACTTTGTTTTTTGTTTCCTGTTCTTTTTCTTCTTTTTGTTGGGGGTGAAATTTCGTCACTTTTGCTTTTTTTATTAAATTTACTTTTTTATAATGTGTATATTGTCATTATCGAGTAATTCCTTTTTCTCTCTTTTTCTTTTCTTCCTTTGTTCCCATTCTTATCAAAGACTCGAGTCTTTTATTAACTAAAAGGAATTGTATTCATTAAGTTATTTTGTATTCAAATCGAATGATTTTAAGAGCTTGCGGTTCATCGCTCGGCTCGTGCCTGCCTTAGCGATGAATCGACCGATGCAGACGATGTCGACTTGAAGCGCGATGCGATGACACATGAGTTTTATTTATTGACGATTATTTATGACGGGTACAATGCACGCACCTATTTTACTAAAAAAAATGAAAATTTGCCAATGATTCTTTGATGTGCAAAACGATAAATTGTTGTTTTTTTATATTATTTATATAATTCATTATTTCCTACATCACTTCATCTCAATTTCTTAATTCCTCTCAAATTCTTTCTTAATTCAATTTTTTTTCATAGATACGTCGAGGAATGAAATTGTAGCAAATCGAAATACATACATTATAAAGGGTCACTGAAATTGTCTCATGAAGAGAGCGCAAGATGTGTGATTTTCATTGTTTAAATTTATGTAATTGCTTTATTTAAATTAAATCAAAATTAAAAAAAAAAATCAAAACTAATTCATATGAGTCAGCATGATGAGTCAAACTAATACAATAGTTGACTTATAAATGGGCTCAAAACATGAATGAGCTAGCTATAGGCTCAACCAAAATTAATGTCTAAGGCTAAAGGTCTTAGGTTCGAGTCCCCTGTGATTAGGGATGTCAATCGGGCCGCCCACTCGATTTCGGGTCAACCCATTCGGTTTCAGGTTATTTTCGATTCGGACTAGTCGGTTTTTTTATTTTTCGGGCTAAAATTTTTCGACCCTAACCCTAACCCACTCGGTTTCGGGCTAGCCCATTCGGGCCGGCAAGTTTACGATTTTTTTATATGTTTAATTTTTTTTATAGATTATCATATTCTTGTAATAAAAATATATCGTGTTGTTAAATCAAGATATTTAGCCTTGTTTTAGATACAAAGTTTACATAAATCTAACTTTAACTTCATTTTCTCATAAAAATTGTACTACATGGATTTAACATAAATGACTATCTTTCTTTAACTTGTATATCATATATGTTTGTTATTAACTGTTAGAAAAAATCAAAATATATTCTACAAGCATCAATATGTTATTATCGAATTAAAAAGTAAATTATTAAAGTTTAAAAATTAATTATTAAAAAAGTGTTCGGTTAATCGGGCCAACTCACTCGATTTTCGGGCCAATCCTATCAGGCTCGGGCTATTTTCGGTTCGGGCCATTCGGGCTAAAAATTTTCAGTCGTAATCCTCATTTTTTATCAATCTATTCGGGTTGATCCGTCGGTTTTGGACTTTTTTGACATCTCTGCCTGTGATACGACCTTTAAATTTCTTTATTTAATACTGTAACTTATAAAAAAAATGCTCTAAGGTAAGAATTTGAAAGTTATGACACGATTTCTACTATTTAGTTTGGATGAGTTCATATCATAAAAAATTAATTACATATAAATAATTTTGAGTGTTTTAGATTAAGTAACTTTATTAGGATAACAAAATTTAATATCACTATTCATTTGAAAGTTCACTTCTCGTTTTTTTAGGATAAGTTCCTACTGAACGTTCAATTTAACCATCAATTGATCAAATTCATACCACAGAGAACCAAATTTACATACTACTTTCTTTCTGTTTTTTTTTTTTTGCATAATTTTGTTTTCCATACATCTCTTTTTTCATGTATAATCAAATCAAATTATTTGCAATCATATTATGCTACATGATGCGAGAATTCATCTACATCAAAATACAAGAATGAGATAGTAAATATAATATCACAACTTTTGATAGTGGAATTTGACTGTTCACTCTTTTTTATTTGTAATATCTCAATACACAGCAATCAATATATTTATGGGAACACATTAGTCGTTCGTCAACACCAACCCAACCAATATGTTTCCTTCTCTCTCCACAACCACGCGCTCCATTATTGCCCCACCCCACCAAAAAAAAAAAAAAATGTAAAAAAGTAAAAAATAAAATAAATTGTCAACAAAAAATTATCTTCATTTTCGTATATCATATGAAATATGCAATCTCAAAAAAGTTTTATTTTTAGAAAAAAAAAATAATCATTGAAAATGATAGTTTCGAACAGGATATGAGGCAGACTGCAAAAATAATGAGCAAATAATTAAAAAATTACGGGATAAAATAGAAAAAAAGCATATGTTTATAATTTAGGCCTTAAAATAAATAAAATAAGTGTGCCCAAACCACCCCCACCACCTCTATATTCTCATTCTCTGTCACTATTATGTATGCTGCAACCAATCCCCCACCAAAATGGGCGTCTAGTTTTGAAGTTTGAACGCTTTTGAAGGCAACTAAAATCATAAACCAAAATAAAATAGTAGAAAAATGGTGCAGAAATTGAGCCCCAATCCCATTACCAAACCCAAATCAACGTAAAAGTCAAATACATACCCAGAGTTCATTTGGTATAATTCTGCCAACTTTTCTTGGTTTTACACTGTGCAGATTCTCGCTCTTCTTTTAGAGAAGCAAAATAGTGGAGTATATTATACAGCATCCATGATAGTGAGGGAGGGGGCAAAAGAGGCGACTGCTTTCCTCACTCCGTTGATTCCGCTTTAGTTCTTGCGAGCCCCATTAAGAGGGAAGCTATCCCGCAATTGCCGCACATAAAAGAGAGAGGTGAAAAATATCTTCTTTTTCTTGAGTGCCATATAAAAACGGAAGGTTGAATTTTCGATCATCTAGGAGACCGGCATTGAGCTCCACCCGCCTCAAGATTTGGTGCATTCTGATGGGTTGGTGAGGCGACCGGGTGGCGCGGCCGCTATGGGTTGCGTGTCGTCGAAGCAAACGGTGTCCGTCACGCCGGCCGCGCTGGACCACTCCGGGGCGTTCAATGGTCGGAGCAGGGTGGGGAGCATCGGCGGCGGCGGTTTGGCGGCGGAGCTGGATGCGAACTTGAAGAAGGTGAAGAAGAGGGGTGGTTCGACTGAGTCCGGGAGCGAGGTGGGCGAGTCGGGGCGGACGAGTTCGAATGAGTGTGGAAGTGGGTCGGTGAGTTTTAGGCTGGGAAACCTCCACAAGTTTGTGGAGGGGGAGCAGGTCGCCGCGGGCTGGCCGGCCTGGCTCAGCGCCGTCGCCGGTGAAGCCATCCAGGGATGGGTGCCGCTTAGAGCTGACTCCTTCGAGAAACTTGAAAAGGTTTCAAATTTACAATCTTTCAATTATGATTACATCTGTCGTTATCATACTTGTTTTTAGTAATTTAATTTCTAATACTAATTCTGGGTTCTCTATTTTCTGCATATCAAGATCAATACAACGAGTTTCTTGAATTTCACTTAACTATGGGTAGATAGTTTGCGAGGAGTTGATGATGAGTGCGTATTGGTGTAGCGTTGCTGCAATTATTGAATCATTTAAGCTGGAGTCTTCATTGTATAGCTGTGCAGTTGTGTTTTTATGCCTAACCTGCTGAAACGGTCCCTAGATAGCTAATGTATTGAATTGTAGTGAACAGAAAAGGACTGCTTTGTTTCTATTTTCAATACTAGTAAGTAATTTCAGCTAAAATATTTACCTTTAACTTCTTCTTACAAATCATTTGTTTGTTTGTTTTTTTGTTTTTAATCTGACTCTGGAACTCCAATTGAACGTGAGAAGCTGCATTATTTGTGTCGATTTTGATCTGAAACGCGATGAGACCCCCCTAATATATATGTTGATAATAGGGTGAAGTATATTGTTAGCATATAAGAAGTAGTTTTCAAGTTTTCATGTTATGGTGATTTTTGGTGATAAGATGTGAAGTTGGAAATATATGTTAACAGATTGGTCAGGGTACATACAGCACTGTATTCAGAGCACGAGACTTGGAAACTGGGAAGATAGTTGCTTTGAAGAAGGTCCGATTTGACAATTTCGAGCCAGAAAGTGTTCGTTTCATGGCTCGGGAGATTACAATTCTTCGTAGACTTGACCATCCAAATATTATTAAGTTGGAAGGGCTGATTACATCCCGATCCTCATGCAACATTTATCTTGTGTTCGAGTATATGGAGCATGATATCTCTGGCCTACTATCTTCCCCAGAGATTACTTTCACTGAAGCACAGGTTTGGATTATTCTTCCTAACCATTTGTGCATCATAATTACATTCATTGGTGGTGTTATAGGTATTAAGCCAGAAACATGAGAAAAACTCAGTCACTCTATTGCAAGATGGCTAATTTCTATAGATTATCACTCTCTTTGAGCAAAGTAATTGATTCTTTTCTCACTACTCTTAGGTCAAATGTTACATGAAGCAACTGTTATCTGGCCTCGAGCATTGCCATGCTCGAGGAGTAATGCATCGGGATATTAAAGGTGCCAATCTTTTAGTAGATGATGGAGGAGTCCTTAAGGTTGCTGATTTCGGATTAGCAAACTTCAATTCTTATGGGCAGAGACAACCTCTAACTAGTCGAGTTGTGACTTTGTGGTATCGCCCTCCGGAACTCTTGCTAGGCTCCACAGATTACGGGGCATCAGTGGATCTATGGAGCGTAGGTTGCTTACTTGCTGAGCTTCTGATTGGTAAACCCATCCTTCAAGGGAGAACTGAGGTTAACACCCTTTCTAACCCTGTTATTGTGCTTTTTTTGGCTCATGACTTGTGAAGCATGCCTAATTTGAAGCATCACTTAATTCTATGACCATAGGTTGAACAGCTGCACAAAATATTCAAACTCTGTGGATCCCCACCAGACGATTACTGGAAGAAGTCGAAGCTTCCTCACGCGACTTTGTTTAAACCGCAGCATCCTTATAAGAGCTCTCTGTGGCAAACCTTCAAGGATCTACCCGAATCCGCTGTCTCACTCATAGAAACTCTTCTATCCGTGGAACCGCATAAGAGGGGTACGGCTACCTCAGCCCTGGCTTCAGAGGTATTCTTTTTATGATCAATGGCCGCTTACATTTGCAAGTTATCTGGTGCAAATGGTTTCATATCAAGTAGGATCCTTCTAATCACTTGATTCTTTATATATGATCTTTAGTACTTCAAGACGAAGCCGTATGCTTGTGACCCGTCGAGCGTGCCAAAGTACCCTCCTAGTAAGGAGATAGATATTAAACATCATGAGGAGGCTAGCAGGTATTGCTTATCATACCTTAGATGGAGTCTTGAACTCTATGTGCTGCTTCTTCCCAATCCAAACTTTAACAGTATATATTTCAGGAAAAGGCCCGCTGGCAGATCACGAGGGCCCGAATCGAGGAAACCCACTAGGAAGCAAAACGGAATGAATAAACTAGCCCCAGAAGAGGTCCTCTCTCCCTCTCTCTATCTCTCGTGTATGTGAATCTATGTGTAGTTCTTGGATCTGATTTCTATATTTTACAGAACTTGCCTCCTCAAAAGCAAGGTGAAAAGAAAGTGAATGGAATTGGTGTCAGCAATCGCAAAGCAGAGAATGTATTGGATCACGAGGCACCTAAGCAGCCAATGGGTGTGACCAAAGAGGCGTGCCACGTGAAGAATGCATCTCAAGGTGACGATGTATATCCAGGCCCTCTACAAGTTTCAGGGTCGAGTGGTTTTGCCTGGGCGAAGAAGAGGATGATGGATTCATCCTTGAGATCGCGGAGTAGGTCCAGTTCGAGGAGTCTAATACTTGAATCTTCTGGTGCTGTGCATCTGAGGAATAATTTGGATTCAGCTGGGGAGGAGAATTGTGAAGATGTGAAAGAGGGGCAGTTGGGCAACATGAAAGGCCACGACTCCTACGAAACGTTCAAACGATCCATGCTGAAGAAATGGAGCCAATTGGAGCGTCCAGACTCTTTTGATGCTTCGGAAGGATACCATTCTCAAGAACTCTCGATGGCGCTCTACCATAAAGAGGAAGCTTCGGCTACTAAGAGAAGAAACTCGGTTAGTTTGCATTATAGAGCTTCTCCTTTCCTGGATACTATATCTCTTTCAGTTGTAGCCTTGTTTGGTAATTTGCAGTGGGATTTGATCTGATACAGGTTTATCATGATGATCAAGGGGAGAAGGTTGAATTTTCAGGACCCTTGCTGTCTCAATCGAAGAAAATCGATCAACTCTTGGAGAAACACGAGCGGTGTATTCGCCAGGCAGTTCGAAGATCATGGTTCCAGAGAGGTAAAGTACAAATTTGTTCAACAATACTGCAATTTGTAGAATGGTAGTTAATACTAATATGATATTCTTATATATATGCAGTAAAAAGAAATGGGAAGTAAGTGAAGCATTTAGAGAAGTGGAAGGGGGATTTTGGTCTGTGAGGATCATCAAGATTTGGTTGGTCTTGTTTTTTGAGAACACCAAGTAAGGTGGATCCTTCCTCTTTCAGCATGCTTCTTCTTCACCATAATCTGTCTGTTACCATTCTTTCTTTCTTTTTTTCCTCAACCACTAATGTACAGCAAGTTTCCAGAAATAGAATAGTTAGTTATTCAAATATTCCATCTTACACAAAATAACATTTACTTGCTAGGTTTTTGCTTAATGTCCATCGGCCACAGAATTCGGATTTTTTAAGGTCCGATTTGGTTATCTTTATCTATTTACAGTTTAAAAATAATTAGGTGGCATGTCCAAAATCCGAAAGAATCTAATGTAGATTATTGGGATTCAGAGAATAACATCTTAAGAGATGATAATGAAGTTGAAACGATATACGATTAATTGTGGTTGGCAAGAAAATGAAAGACTTGGACGTGTTTCCCTGAGAAAAGTGTCATCTTGTTTCTTTAATCAAAATTCAATTTGGCCATTATTTTATGTTGGTGTAGCCGTGTAGACGTGTAGTGGTTCAACTATGATTTTTTTTTTTTTTTGAGGGATTGAACTATGATATCACGACCATTTAAATTGGTAATTTCTAATGGTAAAATTACACGATCTAACTATTTCTCTTTACTCTTTAAATATTGTATTAAAATTGATACCGACTCAAATACCATATTTATAAATATAATAAAAGAATTATTTTTAATTGTATATATTTGAGTTGAATATTGAAAAAATAAAAAAATAAAGAAGAATTCACAATAATAAAAATTTGGTATTATAAAAAGACAAAAAAATAAAAAGAAAAACATTGAAAATAGATTTATTTTTTTTTTAAAAAAAGATGAGAGAGGAGAGATTTTTTTTTTAATTTTAAATCTTTAAATAAATACTTTAAATCAAAATAATATACATTTGAATGCATCAGTATATATACGTGTATCAAAGATTTTCAATAATTCCCTTAAAAAAAGATTTTCAATAATTTTGTTTTTAAGGGGAAAATCAATAGTTTTAATTGCTATAAGATTTAGCACATATATTAATTATTGATTAATCTTATTTGTTATAATATATATTCCTTCAAATAAAGTAATTATTCTTTTAATTTATTAAAATACAATTTTATTAACGAACCAAAAAAAAACCCTTGAAAGCACAAAACGCAAACTAAGGGCCGAATCTTGTTATATAAAGTAATTTTTCTTTTAAATAACTAATGAATATTTAGATTTAAATAAATAGTTGGGAATTTCACTAATTCAAATAAAATTGAATGCTTGTCAATAGATGATTCAAGCTGCTTCTTCTTCCTTTCCGAGTGATTCAAGCTTGAGAGTTGAGGCTAATGATACTTAACTTAATTCAACTCGATTAAATACTGTTTAATTTTATTATAAATATTGAATACTTCTATTTTTAACTAGCTCATTAATATTTACATAACCTGATTTGTGAATCCTATCTTTTTTCAGTCAAAACAATATTAGTTAGTTTGAAACAATTTAACTGATCAATGCATTCATATGTAACTAAAGACCACAATTTGAGTGAGTGTGACCAAGAAAATCTTAAATTTGAGTCACCACAGTACTCCATTCGTCCCACGAATATTGACACGTATTCTTTTTTGGGCCGTTCCACGAATTTTAAGGTAATAATTAGTCCAAAAATAGGGATCTTAATTATATTCTCTCTCCTATTTTATCACTTTATTACATTATCTCTTCAATTTTATCACTTTTATACTTTATTACCTACACGTTAATGGTAGTTTGCATAGCAAACTAGCAATTTTTTCGTGTTTGATAAGTAAAATACAGAAAAGTGGAGGCCCGAACTTAAGGGAGGGCCCGAGCCTAAAACACTGTTAAGGGAAATGGGTGAGGAGGTCACCCCCGGTTAGTGTTGCTGGAGTGGTAAGTTTATTTTCTTTCTCAAAATTGCCCTCAATTAATCTCTTTCTAACCTCGTTTCTTCTTCTTCTTCTTTTCTCTGCACTCATGCTGAAAATATTCACATACGAATTCATCTCTACCGCCGTTGCCTAAGACCGACGAAGCAGCGCGAGCTGTCGGCTTTGCTCTGCCTTAGCCCGGTGCCCCTTCATCTTCTATCTCCCTTTCCCTCTCTGTCTCGCTAACAACACTCACACACTCACGCACAGCGCTGCTTCTCTCGAGCTCGGCGGAAATCGGCTGTCAAGAACGCCGACGTCGCCTAAAGCCGAGAGTTGTCGTCTCGCTTTTCCCTTCCCCCAACTCCTCTCTCTGCCGCTGACAGCACACACACGACACACTCACGCACCAAATCTGCCTTCATCTCTCTAATAACAGCTCTCGTCGATTGTTGAAAGAGAGAGTATAAAATCAGCAATTGCTGTACAAAATCTACGCACAATTTGGCTATGATAGTTTGAACTTTGAAGCTTCTAATTCCACTCTCTCCAATAATTAATTCATGGGCAGTGATGGCGGTGGGTAGGCGGTGAAAGGGAGACAAGCTTTTTTTTTTTTTTTTCTTTTTCTTTTTTGATTTATGGAGTAGTATAGAAGGTTATTTTAGGCTTTTTGTTCTTTTCTCATGAACACAGCATCTGTTATCAAACATCCAAAGTTTACTTTTTGCACTTTATAACATGACTCTACTAAACTCTGATCCCATATTGCTATGCCGCCCAAACCCAGCAACCTTGGGTTTGGAAAAATATCGTTAACCCAACTATGTTTTCAAACAAGTTTTTAAAACACTAATCTACAATTTTTTAATTCTCGTGTCAAACTAAACATGTCAAGATTCGTGGGAAACATGGAGTAGATTCTTCTAAAATATTTGTTTCTCTCTCGAAGAAAAATAAAATATCACAAATATTGTAAATTAAACCCATCACATGCAATTTATGAAATGCGATGGTTCTCTCTCTCTCTCTTTTGGAGGGGATCAAATGCGATGGTTACATATTTCTTTCACGTAACTGTTTTGCAATTTATTAATTCCCGTTAGATATGTTACAACCAACAAAATTACAATACAATTATTGTTAATTAAAGCTATTGATATGCAACATAATAGTGATGATAAATTGGAGGAATCACTGTACCCGTATGTTCAGACCCGCAAAGATATTTCTACTACCAAGTATATTTATTTATTATTGAAAAAAAATTATAAATACAATACTTTTACTCCGATTATTATTGATCAGCTAAGACTTTCTCTCCCAAACATTTATGATCCCCTTCTTGGTACGTACTTCAATTGATCATCTAGTTTATGGAGTGAGGGAATTGCAATCGAAGTGTCATGCTTTCAAACAATAAATATGGATGCATATTTTTTTATTCTTTAAAAAAAATTATCAATAATAGTCTCTATTTTTCCTGACGAGGACTAGATGCGGATATTTTTATCAATTCTCATTTTATATTTTTTTGGGGGAAGCTATCAATACAAGATTTTTTTGGAGTACATATTTTTGCACTATGCTGTCTTCTGAAAGATGTACACGTGTTGAGAATTATTGTCTTAATCCCAAGTAACAATTACATATTTTTGAACAGGTGGTCAACTCGATTGAAGAGCGCATCTCGCCTGAGGATGCGTCGGACCTGGACCGAACCTTCACAGCTGAGGAGGTGAAACGGGCCCTGTTTGAATTGCACCCCTCCAAAGCACCAGGACCGGACGACTTCAATGCGAGGTTCTTTCAAAGATTCTGGCCTGCCATGGGAGACTTCATTACCTCACAGGTCCTTAGTGCTCTCAACAAAGACATGGACATCGAAGATTGGAACCAGACCTTGATTGGCTTAATCCCGAAAAAGGACAAACCTGAAGCGGTGGCGGACTTCCGGCCTATTAGCATGTGCAATACAATCTACAAGCTGATTTCCAAAGTCATTGTCAACAGACTGAGAGGGGTTCTTGGCAGGATCGTGGACCAGAATCAAAGTGCCTTCATCAAAGGAAGGCACATCACGGATAACATCTTGATTAGCTTCGAATGCCAACACATGATTCGGAGCCGGAAGAAAGGGAAAGAAGGAATGGTGGCCCTGAAACTGGATATGAACAAAGCTTATGATCGAGTGGAGTGGGATTTCTTGGAAGCCGTTTTACGCCGTCTTGGCTTCCCGGATCGAATTTGGAGGCTTATTATGAGGTGTGTGCGATCTGTGACTTTCAGCTTTCTCCTTAACCGCGGAGTTTATGGTGAGCTCAAGCCGACTAGGGGTTTGAGACAAGGGGACCCGCTGTCACCCTTCCTCTTCGTCTTGTGCGCGCAAGGCCTGTCATCACTCTTCCATCAAGCGGCTAGGGCACATTCCATTCAAGGGGTCCCAATCATTCCTGGTGTCTTGAGTATTACACATCTCTTCTTCGCCGACGACAGCCTGATCTTCTTTAGGGGCCGGGCAGCGGAGGCGAGAGCAATCAAGGAAATTTTGCAACTCTATGAAGATGCATCTGGACAGCGGATTAGTTTCGATAAGTCGTCCGCTTCTTTCAGCCCCAACACGAGACCAGAGGCGATTAAGGAGGTGCTTCAAGTGCTTAATGTTCGAGAGGGGGAGGGAATCCAAAAATACTTGGGATTACCGGCTTTCTCACTTCGGCAGAAAAGGTTGCAGTTTGGATATATCACGGAAAAGGTGCAAAAGAAACTCTCTTGCTGGAATCATCGCGAGTTCTCGGGTGGCGGGAAGGAGGTGTTGCTCAAGACAGTGATCCAGGCGATCCCAACCTACGCCATGCAGTGCTTTCGACTGCCGGAATCCATTTGTGAGGATATCAATCGCCTGAGTGCAGGGTTTTGGTGGGGCGATAAGGAGGATCGGAGACATTTGCATTGGCGCAAGTGGGAAGACATGTGCAAACCAAAAGATTGGGGAGGAATGGGGTTTCGTAACCTCAACTGTTTTAATAAGGCGCTCCTTGCGAAGCAGGTTTGGAAAATTTTGAAGAGGCCGGATTCATTGGTGGCAAGAGTCTTCAAGGCGCGCTACTTCCGCTCTGGTGACATTCTGAGTGCAATGGTCAAGCCGGGGGCATCCTATATCTGGAGATCTCTGGCATGGAGTCGGGATATTATTGACAAGGGACGCCTTTGGAAAGTGGGCAATGGCAGAAACATCAAGGTTTTTGAGGATGTCTGGGTTAAAAAGGCTCATGGGTGTAAACTGACCTGTCGAGATTTGACGACACTGGAGCCGGTGTGGGTGGCTGACCTGATTGATAAGGAAGGAAAGTGGAACACCACAAAACTGAACCAGCTGTTTTGGCCACCGGACGTGGCTTTGATCCGCAACACCCCGATTGCGGAGCATGGGCAGAGAGACGAGTTGTCATGGCAATTTGATCAAAAAGGGGAGTTTACTGTCAAGTCGGCTTATTTGCTGGCGATTGGCTACTTCGATCAGCACCCCAATAGCAGCGGCCGTGAGACGAAATGGTGGAGCCGAATGGTGTGGAACTTGTCTATTCCACCCAAGGCAAAGGTTTTCTGGTGGAGAGCGCTTTGGAATCTAATCCCTACTGAGGTTAACTTACGAGAACACCATGTGCCGATGGAGGGAGTGTGCACGAACTGTCACTGCAATGGGATACTACTGCTCACAGCTTACTGTTCTGCTCTTCTATCAGGAAAACATGGCAGAATTCACGGTTCTGGGCAACCTTGTGCAAGGCGCAATATTTGGAGCTGGAGGGGGCTGCAAAGGCGATCTTTGATGATTTCCAAAAGGATGAGTTTGAGATTTGGGTTATTATGGTGTGGCAGGTGTGGGTGGCGAAGTGCAGGGCGAAGCATGAGGCAAAGGGGGAGGGTCGGTTGGTTACCGAGAATGATTGCGTGGCACTGTGGGACGCTTTTCAGAATGCAAAACCGACGTTTGCTGTTAACACAATGATGGGCATGCAGCTGGGTGAGAAGGCATGGATTCGGCCAAAGAGAGGCACATTCAGGGTTGACGTCGACGCTCTTTATGATGAAGCGGCCTCCGCCTTCAGGGTCGGGGTCATAGTGCGCGATCATGAAGGCAGGATCCACGCTGCCATGACCAAGAAAACCCAGCCAACATCCAACCCCATGGTGGCAGAGGTCATGGCTGTGATTCACGGTATCATCCTTTGTTTTGAGAAATACTTGACCCCCTTTTGTATCTTCACCGACTCGATGCTTGCGGCACGGATCATGGCTGGGCCGGAGGATGATCGGGCATTCCTCCCTCAGGATCTTCAAGACATACTCACGGTAGCAAGAGATAAGTGGCTGTTGGGGGTCTCCCACATGTATCGCACGGCTAATCTTGCCGCGCATCGACTAGCGCAGGCTGCGCGTGATGTTGTTGGTTGTTTGGTTTGGACAAGTGATTACCCTCCTTGGCTGGAGGATATTGTACGTTCCGACGTTGAGTAATTAAATTACTTGTCTTTCACCTCAAAAAAAAAACAATTACATATTTTTGTCTAAAAGAAGAAATATAAAAGGACTGGACGGTTTTTAGTCTGATTGATAAAGTAAGAAATAAATATTTTGCTAAAATGAGTTAATTTTCAAATGAATTAGGTCATGTTTGGTTAGTTTTGAAGGGATTCTCTTACTTTCCCCGAAATAAGAATACCTCCTTTTTACTCAATTTATTGAAACAAGTCATCATTCCCCTTTAATAAAACGGAATAAACAATAATATGAATTTCGTATTTTGTCATATATCTACTTCACAATTTAAAAAAAGTCAACATATAGAATTAAAATTAATAATCAATAAAAAATATACATAACACATCCGGTGAATTTCATAGGAGAAAAACATCGAATTATATTCACATGCTACAATTACAATTATCGAACCAAAATTTGTGAATTCTACGCACTCATTAATCCCCTACACCTACGTTCAAATTATCATTATAATGTGGATGATATTATGCTCTTCTTTTATTGGCTTGAGTCTATAAGCAAAAATCAAGTTAGGAATCTTTTAACAAATTACGATGATTAGAAGATCTTCAAGATACGTCACCAACTAATGTAACCATTAATACAAGAGTTGAATTTGAAGAGACAAATTTACCACTCGACGTGCTTAGAGATTTGAAAATAAAATTAGCAATCCTACCCACATAGCTGAAAAGATCCTATTTACCCCTTAGTTTAGAAATACCTTCAAATAATCATTTATTTTATTGACAATATGTTCTCAATAAAAATACTTACTGAAATTCTATCTATTTGATTACTCAAGCAAATATAATTACTATATTTTTACTTTAAAATTGTTACTGATTCCCCTCATTTATTTTTTACAATCATCGATATTTTTATTTTATTATTAAAATTTTATTCGTGATTCTCAAGCCTAGCTTGAAATCTCTTAATAAAGCTTGAACGTCTGGAATCCTCGTTGCTCATGTTTAAATTTAGTTTAGTTTAATTGTTTTATCTTGTTGAGGATCCAACTCAACACTTATTATATTTTAAATAATTTAAGAAAAAAATGCATAATACGATATGTTACAAAGAAATTAATTCATCTGAATATAAATATATATTTGAATACTTTTCAAAAGAGATGTTGAGAAAGAAAAGACATTGACTGCAATATCCAAAACAATTTCGCAAGATTCAAGTCAACCTACATAAAAAATGAGTCTTGGAGAAAGAATTAAAGTAGAAAATAATTCCAGCAAATAATCATCTTAAAAGAAAAGTTTATTGTGTAATAAAATCTTGAAAATTGTCAGAATTATTACATGAGTTCCAGCTAGAAGAAGGAGATTTGTCCCTTACTCGTTGTCAACATTTAGCCACGTGAGTTCCACATCCCACCAGAAGAGCAATCCGTCCAAAAACAAATGAAAGCAGAGTTGGAAAAGAAAACAACAATTTCAAGAAATCGACAAACGCAAAGTCGGGTCCTATTCACTGTTTATCCGGGTCGGATCTGTCTCCCCCCCTTACGGCTATCCTTTCACCTTTTCAGTCCCACTACGTTTCCCCCCTTTCTCTCTCTACAACTCTTTCTCTCTCTCTTTACCCCCCATGTGATCAAGTCCCCCCTTTTTGTAATCACAAAACGGTCCTAGTATGTTTCGTGCTATCAAGAATTCTGTATCGTTATCTTTTCTGCTAGCACTCGATTGATCGGCAGCTGCTTCCCCTTAATTCGACTGATTTTGTGCTGAAATTTCTTCCTTTTTTTATTTTCTTGTAGTTCTTGAATCCGTTTCTCGGTCATTTCTGTTTCTATTCCAGTGGAGCTGCGGTGATTGAACTGTTGGATTGGTGCGAGGTGGAAATCCGGAGCTGAATTGCGGTGGTTGGTGGTGTTCTGATCTGGGTTTTGTTGAGCTCGCTGAGTTGCATTGCGGTGGTGATTAGTCTGGTGTGAAGAAGTGCTGGTTAGTTAGGTCAAATTGAGGCGAAGTTTGGATTTTGGGTACTGGATTGGGGTTTTGGATCCGGTCAGGGGGGAAACAGCGCCATTAGATGGCGCTGTTCAGAAGGTTCTTCTACCGGAAGCCGCCCGATCGGCTTCTCGAGATCTCCGAGAGGGTCTACGGTATGCCCTTTTCACCTACTGCTTCATTGTCTGATTATGATGAGTTTTACTTCTTCAGCATTACACAAATTCTTTAATTTTGAAGTGGACCGATTCTTGGAAGTTATCTTTCTTGGGTCCAATCAATTTAATGTGTTTCAACCTCTAGCTCTAGCTCTCAACTGTTCCTGGCTTTCTCTTGGTACATAGCTTGGTTGGTGGAGCTATTTTATGGATGCTGCAATTTGGATAAACTGTGGAAATGGGATATGTTAATGTTATCCTTGGATTCAAAAACAGCTCCTAGGTATTAGGTGATGCTGAGTGTACAAATTGAAGGAAAATTATGATTCCGTATGGTGCAAAAAGTCTTTTTTAGGATTATTTTGCTGGTTGCGTAGCTATAGGATATTTTGTTGACTAGAGGTTTAAAATTCTCCTGAAGCATATAAGTATCTTTCAACTGCGAGTCATATGTCTTCTCATAGTTATGAATACCATGATAGCTTTGGAGTTCTATCTTAGATTTGTCTTTGAATGCTGATTTTTGATTCGTCTCTAGAAGTTCTTTATTATAGCCTTTGTGAGTTTGGCATACTGGAAATTATGGATAACTGAAAAAATTGATGTTGGTTTTGTTGATAATAATTTTATGAATGCTTGCCAGACATGTGTATTGTGACATATGCTGATGCCGTTTGATATTTTTTTACTGTAGTGTTTGATTGTTGCTTCTCCACCGATGTACTTGACGAAGATGAGTACAGAACGTATATGAATGGGATTGTTGCTCAGTTACAGGACCACTACCCCGATGCTGCTTTTATGGTTTTCAATTTCAAAGAAGGTGAAAGGAGAAGCCAATTATCCGATGTGTTATCTCAGTATGACATGACAGTAATGGATTACCCTCGTCAGTATGAAGGGTGTCCGCTGTTACCGCTGGAGATGATTCACCACTTCTTGCGTTCCAGTGAGAGTTGGCTGTCACTTGAGGGCCAACAGAATGTGCTTCTGATGCACTGTGAAAGGGGGGGATGGCCCGTGCTCGCCTTTATGCTTGCAGGCCTTTTATTGTACAGGAAACAGTACACGGGAGAGCAGAAGACGCTCGAAATGGTGTACAAACAAGCACCAAGGGAACTTCTTCATCTCTTGTCTCCTTTAAATCCACAACCGTCTCAGCTCAGATATCTTCAGTACATATCTCGAAGGAATATTGGGTCCGACTGGCCACCGTCAGATACACCTCTGGCTTTGGATTGTATTATTCTTAGGATCCTTCCTTTATATGATGGTGGAAGAGGATGCCGACCAGTAATTCGTGTATATGGTCAGGATCCCGCTTCAAAAGCATCTACTAGAAGTTCAAAGCTTTTGTTCTCAACCTCAAAAATCCAAAAGAAAATCCGTCTCTATAAACAGGTAATGCCTCAATCCTTAAATTCACATCAAGTAGATGGATAGATTGCGAATTTAAGGTGTTCTTATGTCTTGTGGACACAGGAAGAGTGTGAGCTAGTAAAAATTAATATCCGTTGCCGTGTTCAAGGAGATATTGTCCTTGAGTGCATCCACTTGGAGGATGACTTGGTGAGAGAAGAGATGATTTTCAGAGTGATGTTCCATACAGCATTTGTTCGGTCAAACGTTTTGATGCTGACCCGTGACGAAGCAGATGTTCTTTGGGATGCCAAGGACCAGTTCTCTAAGGAATTCAGAGCAGAGGTAAGATTTTGTGTTGCTCGTGCTTTGCTTGTCGAGTCTGAAGCTTTAGGAGTTGAACTTTTCCCCCCTTTTTGCGTAGGTACTATTTTCGGATGCAGATTCTGTTCACTCTGTTGTAGACACAGAAGAAGCAGAAAGTGACGATGGAAATGAAACAGAAAATGCTGGAGCTGAGGAATTCTTTGAGGCAGAAGAGATATTCAGCAGTGTAGCCGATGCTCAGGATGGCAAGGCAGAGTCGGAATCTGATGACTATGCAATTATCACTAGTTCTGAAGTCAACGAAAGTAATCCGGAGATAGCCGTGAAGGATGATTCAGATCATCATGCATTTGAAGATTGTGCGTCTGATGAGGGAATTCAGAGGCGTGAACGCTATGGTAGCGCGGCGCATAATGGAAATGCTAAAGTACAGTCTGGATTTCAGACTTATAAAGTAGCTAGTAATGTTGAGACCAAATCAATTAATGGTGGAATGGGTGACGAGTCAGAAGAAGAAGAAGAAGAGAATGAGCAAAGTGAAGAAGCTCCTCGGTTAATGAAGAATCTCGAAAAGCAGGGCCAGCAACAGAAACCTACCACTGATAGTAATAAGCCAAAGTTGGATAGAAGCATCTCGACTCTATCTAAAAAGCCGCCTGTTTCTATTTCACGATCTGCTTCTGATGCAGTCACTACCAACAAGAAATCTAAGCCGCTGGAGTCGCAGAGCACTCCAGCTAGAGTAGCAAAGCCAAATGCTGTATCGAGGTGGATACCTACTAATAAAGGTTCTTACACTAGCTCAATGCATGTTTATTATCCTCCGTCAAGATATAACAGTGCTCCGGCATCACTAACTCTTGGCAAAGATTCTGCGCCTGGAGGGAAATCTAAGCCTCCATTTGTTACTTCATCTTCAGCAACTGCTACAGCTGACAGAGGTACTGCATCAGGCCGTTCCAAGCACGCCTCTAGCGCCTCATCATCAGATGCATCACCGGCTCAAGAAGCTTTTGCCCCCCCATCTCTACCTTTACCCTCACAGATTGGAGGTGAAGCCAAACTAAGCATAGAATCGCCACCTTCAGATTCACCCCAGCCATCCCCTCCACCACCGCCACCACCTCCTCAGCCTAATTCTTTTCTATATGAACCTTCTTCAACACCTACAGCAACGCTTCAAGATGGTGAGGGCAGTGTTCTTTCACCTCCAGCTGCACCTCATAGCCTCTCACCAAATGGTGGACGTTTTACTCCACCTCCACCTCCACCTCCACCTCCTCCTCCTCCTCCTCCTCTACCATCTGCAAATGCTGTTACTGTCTTGTCCTCAAGATCATCCCAGCCACCCCAACCTTCCATACTTCCATTTCCTCAGACTGCAACTTTTACCCAGTTCGCACCTTCCTCTTCACATCCGCCATCCACTGGAACAAGCTTATGGACAGCTGTGCAGGAAGCCATTCCCAAACCCCCTCCTCCCCCTCCCCCTCTTCCCCACTCTTCCAATGTGCAGAATACCAGTAGAGTGCCGCCGCCTCCACCACCTCCTCCACCCCCGTTTTCAGGTGGGAGTTCATGGCATGCACCTTTAGGAGTATCAAGTTCTGGATACTCTGAAAGATCTTCTAGCATAAGAAAACCCTCTCCACCTCCACCACCCCCACCTCCTTCGACACCACCACCTCCCATGAATGGGCTTCCTTCTTTTCAATCACATCGAGCTCCACCTTTACCCCCAGTCCCACCTCCTCTGTCCGGCGGTCCACCTCCTCCACGTGGTGCTCCACCACCTCCACCTCCTCCTCCACCACCTCCTTTTTCACGTGGTGCACCCCCACCTCCACCTCCCCCTCCCCCACCTCCTTCTCGTGGAGCACCACCACCTCCACCTCCGCCTCCCACTTACGAAAATTATTTTCCTCAGAGCCATAGAACTCCACCACCACCACCTCCTCCTCCTCACCGTAGTGCTCCACCTCCACCACCGCCTCCTCCTCTTGGTGCACCTGGTGTACCGCCTCCTCCACCTCCACCTCCGGGATGGGGAATGCCTGGTCCACCACCTCCCGGACGGGGAATGCCTGGTCCACCGCCTCCTCCACCACCTCCGGGAAGGGGAATGGCTGCCCCACCGCCTCCTCCACCACCTCCCGGAAGGGGAATGCCTGCCCCACCGCCTCCTCCACCACCTCCGGGAAGGGGAATGCCTGCCCCACCGCCTCCTCCTCCACCTCCTGGACGTGGAATGCCGGCGCCACCGCCACCTCCCCCTCGTGGAGCTCCACCACCTCCACCTCCTCCTACACGTGGAGCCCCAGTTCCACCTCCCCCACCTTCAGCTCGTGGCCCGCCGCCACCTCCACCCATAGGAGGAGCACCACCTCCACCACCACCTCCTGGAGGTCGTGTGCCTGGTCCACCTGCACCTCCAGGACCTCCTAGACCTCCAGGAGGTGCACCACCCCCACCTCCTCCATTTGGTGCAAAGGGACCTGCAACAGATGGTAAAGGATTGCTTGCTGGTAGAGGGCGTGGGCTTCCACGACCAATGGCAGCAGCACCTCGAAGATCTACCTTAAAGCCACTTCATTGGAGCAAGGTAACCAGGGTATTACAAGGAAGCTTGTGGGAAGAACTGCAGAGATTCGGGGATCCTCAAGTGTATTTCTCTTTCTCTACTGGTTTACTTATTTGAATTCAAGTACTCTATTTTAGCACCTATAGGCTTCTTTTTCCCTTAGAAAAGATAGTAAGATTACTTCCACCCTTACATCTGTATATCAAATGAATCATGGCATAGATTCGTGCAATTTATTCCCATTCCTTTCTCTTTTGTCACATTTTACCTCCTTCGGATGACTGATATGCTTCTCTCTTACTCTAGGGCACCAGAATTTGATGTGTCAGAACTGGAGACCCTTTTCTCTGCCACACTACCAAAGTCAGATGCAGGAGGAAAGGCTGGAGGCCGCAGAAAGTCTACTGGATCTAAGACTGAAAAAGTCCATCTGGTAATACTATATTTATCCAGGAAATATGTGGGTCCTACCACTTTTATACAATTTACACCTTAATCTCGGTGCTGAAAAGAACTGAGCCGCTTTTAGCGAGACAGAGGTAGTATTATTTACTGCTAACAAGTATATTCTGCAGTAAGACATGATGCATTGCTACTTATTAGTGAACCAAAAAAGATGAAAAATAAAATGCTGAAGAGGGATTGGAAACGGAGATTGGACTTGTTTTACATAGTCAATCAGACTCAATCTTTCCTTCAACTAGTTTCTCAATCATACTGATTCTGTTTTGTAGATTGACCTAAGGAGAGCGAACAACACTGAAATTATGCTCACAAAAGTGAAAATGCCCCTTCCCGACATGATGGTAGGCTGTGGTTTGTATTTCCTGTTGACCTTTCCTGTACAACTTGTTTCTATAGGTATAACTGTTTATAATATGTGAAATGTAGCTTGAGATCATTTTTAGTTATGCAGTACTTTCTAAACCAATATTTGATGCCTTCTTTGTTCATGTGCATGTTTAGGATTGACATGCATGTGTATTAATATAAAATAGATGTCTTCTGTAAATTCCCGAGAATGAGAAAATGGCATTTAAGCAACAATGAAGAATTATGAATGAAAATAATGTTAGTTAGAAGATGATGTTTTGGAGAAGACAAGACTGATTATGTCATAGAAGCCTGTCTTGCTATAAATTGGAAAAATTTACATCAATACACTGTTATTCAGAGAAACTTCCTTCATAGAAGATAAGAAATGCATAAAAAATAGCATAAAAGATATTTTAAAAGTATAAAGTGCATGTTAAGCAGATTGACATCATATTGTTTCCTCTACAGCCTAAGAATCTACGTGACAAATTCTTCATATATTTCATAATCAATATTTGAACTTCAAATAGAATATAAATAAATTAATGTGAATACCCTTTCTTAACTTGTTAAATATTGCAGTTAAATACTCCCTCCATCAATGAAAACATCTTCCTAATAACCTCGGCATGGGTTTATAGAAAACTTAGTTGTGTATTTGGTGAGTGGAGAAGGGGCCCCACAATTTAGAAAAAGTGGTGCTAGTTAATAAAAAATGGCGGGTCCAATAGTTGCAATATGTGTAAATATGTGGAATTTTAAGGGTGATAGTTAGTGGGTTTATGTCCAAATAAGGAGTAGGAAATGTTTTTGTGGACGGACGAAAAAGGAAAGTAGGAAGATGTTTCATCATGGACGGAGGGAGTATAAGTTAATGACTAATTGATGCATTATTCTTTTTGACATTTACGAATGGGAAAGTGTAAATCGATTCCCTAATATTGACTTATTATTTAACATTTATGTTACGATTCTTAGGATTCCAAGTTTATGGATTTTAAGGCCAAAGAGGTCAAGAATTTAATTCCTCGGCCAAAATTGTTAGGTTAAGCTTCCTTCTTGTTCATTTGGATTCTGTAGAAGCATATATCTGTAGCATTTGTATCCAATACTAAAATGTTTTTATCTTTTTTGGGGGGTAGTATTACCATTATTGATGGATGACTTTGACAGGCTGCAGCACTTGCAATGGATGAATCAATTTTGGATGCTGATCAAGTAGAAAATCTCATCAAGTTTTGTCCAACTAAAGAAGAGATGGAACTTCTTAAGGTGAAGCTTTATAGTGCATGTATTCTGCAATGTTGCAATTCTGCAGTATTTTTTGCAGTATTCAAGAAAGTATAATTTCTTTTAACTGATAATGAAATTGTAACTATTTAGGGCTACACAGGAGACAAGGAGACTCTGGGGAAGTGCGAACAGGTTTGTGGACTCTAGCCTAATTACTTTATTGATCTACTACATTTGTGCTGCATTATGATGATTTTGCTTCTAAGGAATTAGTCTAGTCGATCTTGTTGTTTCTTAAGCTGGTTTAATGATATTTGTGCTTGTGCAATTTGAGATTAGTCCACCTAATTTGCTGAA
Source organism: Salvia miltiorrhiza (assembly GCF_028751815.1). Classification (NCBI taxonomy): domain Eukaryota; kingdom Viridiplantae; phylum Streptophyta; class Magnoliopsida; order Lamiales; family Lamiaceae; genus Salvia; species Salvia miltiorrhiza. The sequence goes on from NC_080390.1 coordinate 51,289,159, forward strand.
AGATCATGTAATTTCTCATTAAGTATTAATTAAGGAGATTATTTTCTGGTAAGGCGTTCTTGCAAGATTCAAGTCGTTATTCGTGGAAGAGATGATTTTCCAGAGAAATACTCTTAAGGTTCCTCATAGTCATAGGTTACTGATCAGTTACAATCATGGTGACAGAATCCTCGCATAGAACCATATTCATTTCCTGTGTTCTTTTTGCCTCTTTTGCAAATAGCCTAATACTAGCATAGCATGAATACTAATGGGGTTTGTGTCATTTACAGATGCATACATTTTTGTTTTCCCCCCATTCCTTTTTCCCTTTTCTCCCATGTAATCCTATTTTTATTGGTGCTCTATGATCACTAACAGGTTTCGGGTTTCTTACTTCTTTCAGTTTTTCCTGGAGCTGATGAAGGTTCCACGAGTTGAATCTAAGTTGAGGGTTTTCTTATTCAAGATCCAATTCAACTCTCAGGCATCTGATTTCAAGAGAAGCCTGAACACTGTAAATTCAGCATGTGAAGAGGTACACCTGAAATTCTATTGAAAACCATCATGTATTTATCAGAACCACCTGAATGACATAACTTCACTTGTGCTAGGTTCGGAGGTCCCTCAAACTGAAAGAAATTATGAAGAAGATTTTATATCTTGGAAATACATTAAACCAAGGAACTGCAAGAGGTATGGACCTTTTTATCAAAACATGTTAAAGTTATAAAAGTGCAGGATTTTCCTCATGAAGGTTTAAAGTTCGCACTTATGAAAGCCTTTTGGACTACTCCCGCCACCCCTTTTAATTTATGGGACCAAAAAAAAACCCTTCTTAGTTATGAGACTAAATATGCATTTTACTTCTTTAAAATATTTGATTGTCACATGATTTTGCTTGTTGCAGAAAAACATATTTTCAGTTCTTAAAGCATATTCAAAGCTTTGTATTTACTTTCTGTATTTAGGTTCTGCTCTTGGATTCAAGTTAGACAGTCTCTTGAAACTCACAGATACACGTGCATCCAACAACAAGATGACACTCATGCATTATCTTTGTAAGGTATTGTCTCTTCTCATGTTTATTTATATTTCTATATGCTGTTTCTTCTCCAATTTTGTTGTGCACCAAAAAGTTGTCAATATGTTTATCCTAATTGAGTCAGTTAAAATACCCAAATGTTGATCTCTCGATTGGCTATCACCTTCTTCAAAGTTCCAGCATGACTTATTTATTTATTTATCTTTTTTTTTTTTAGCATGACTAATTTAATTGGTTTAACCACTGAACAGCTGGTTAGGAATGCCGCATTTCCTCTTTGTTGTTACAGCATCTCTTAAAGCTTTCTCTTCGACATGGCCATTTATTTTGAAGATTGTGCATACACAGTAAATCTGGTGTCATGTTATTGAGTAACACCTTTTTTTCTCAGGTGCTTGCGTCAAAGACACCAGCTCTTTTAGACTTTCATCAAGATCTTGTTAGCTTGGAAGCTGGCTCTAAGGTTCATATTTAACCCCTATCTGTTGGATACATTTCGAAACCCCTTGAGTGCTTTGAAAGAATAATGAGTTTCCTCGTGTAGATACAATTGAAATCTTTGGCAGAAGAGATGCAAGCCATTATCAAAGGTTTAGAGAAGGTAAAGCAGGAATTGGCTGCTTCAGAAAACGATGGTCCCGTATCTGAAACTTTTCGCAAGGTATTCTGGTAGTCAATATGTTTTCAGTTTCTACTGATTTCATGCGTACTTACATTTGTACTGTATAATTCGTAATTTTGAACTTCTCATCATTGGGGCCGTGGTTTCATCTTGTCTATTCCTTGCGAAGAGGTTGTGAAAATTTGTTATGTTTTGCCTTAACAAGAGAAGCTTATTCTGTTTGGCAGACATTGAAGGAATTTGTCACTATTGCTGAGACTGATGTGGCCTCTGTGACGCATCTATATTCTATTGCGGTAAAATTCTCTTAAACAAATCCCAAACAAATATTTCGGATAATTTTCTGCTGTTGGTGATGTCGTTGATCATTGTTTGCAGGGGAGAAATGCAGATGCACTAGCTCTATATTTTGGTGAGGATCCTGCAAGATGCCCTTTTGAGCAAGGTAAAATTACAATATGCTCTCTCTTCCTTGCTGATATTTCACATTTCACATTGCTGATCCCGTGCTTATCATTTATGCAGTCATTGCAACCCTATTGAACTTTGTCAGAATGTTCCGGAAAGCTCATGAAGAAAACTGCAAACAAGCGGAACTAGAAAAGAAGAAAGCCCGGAAGGAAGCTGAAATGGAGAATGCCCAAGGAATAACTCTGACAAAGAGAGCTAAAAATTGAGTTGAATACTTTTAGCGGGCGCATAGCTGTTCCTGACTGTCAGCATACAATATTTGACTGCAGACGCCGCAGACTGCAGCTAACGAGCCTTCAGCTTTGCTGGAAATGCGGTGCAGAGGGTGCTCTCGAGCCATCACACAACCTGAACTTGTAGAGAGAAGGAAATTTGAGAAAGCCTGGTGGCCGTTGGGGTGCTGATCTCATCGGAGATTTCTTCCTCAGAGGTACGTATTGAGCCCTCACATGTCTTGAAACGACGTTGCATGCAGGTTGGACTAATGAGAAAATACGCTCGTTTCCACCGCATTGATTCACCATCAGCTTTCGTGAGGATACCACTTGAACTGTAAAGCATGTCGCCAGAATGCACGATGAAACTTGTACATAAATGCTAACCCTCTACTTAGGTGTAACACTAATTCTTTGCTGTAGTTATAGAATTCGATTTGGTTCCTCATAGCGCTCAGGTCGGAACGTGGAACCTTTGTTCAAATGCGTTGTATAGAACGAGTAGAGAGGATATATAGAATATAGTCTATGATTCGTAGATAGTGATGTAGTCCAGCATAGGTTTTTTGGTCTGAAATTGTTTTCTGTTTTTAAATTCAGCTTCTGGAATTGGATAAATTCATTCATTAGCGAGGAAGAAAAAAGGAGCATTTTTCCAGCTCTGTTGTATTCTTCTTACTTTTGTTACCTAGCTCATTAAAATTAATTTGCAATAATATCAGGATGCTGCATTGTCCTCACTGATTGAGACTGGCCGATTCAGACACCGTTAAGGTTGTATTTATGTTTCAAGCTCGTATTTTATTTTACCAGTACAAGTCTTGTATGAGATGTTGGTGATGATAAATATAGCTATATTTGCTGAAAATTTAAATCCACCTGAGTTATATGTGCATAGGAAGAGGGAAAAGGGCTGTTTGACTTAGTTGATTACTTAATTAGATTTCAATATGTTCAACTGTCTTAACAACCTTTTGACTCTCCATTGGGCAAGGGAAAGATAAGGATTGCAGTTCAATTGTTTATAACTAAGTTTTCTTTATTTTTATGATCACTTGGAACCGATCTTCCCTATGTAACTTCCCTTCAAAGTTACAAATAATTTTCTGAGATAGTGCAAAAGTAAAAACAAAAGGGCCTCTAACAGATTGAGTGGGGCCCGCCCCATCGGCTTTACCTAATTTTGACTTGGGCTTTACCTTAGTAGTAGGAGTAATAAATTTCGTAGCTGCTAATTTATGATAAAACAAATCGTGGCACATTAGATTGATCGAATCTGAAGATGGGCTATTTTTAGTACGAGATCCGATCATGTTACATTTTTCTATCATGTATGTATATCGTATACTAGTTTTACTTTATCTATATATTCAATGACATCATAAATATATTAGTGAAGCCGATGTAACTTGTTCTTGGTTGATATGGTAAAAACATTTGCTATTTTAATGGCCCAAGTTAGAGAGTCGTCCACTCCTATGCTAAAATAAACCCTTGTCGATTGCTGCACAAATTATATCTGATTCCCTTATTACATTTTAATGTCGGAAATGAGGTTCATCAAGTGTCAATTTCCAGGTTATGTAATTGAAAATCACTTGTGCGGCTCCCATTTAAAGCAAGCAAATTCACATCATTATCATCCCTTCTACCACCCAATAACTCTATCCGGCTATCTTCATTTACATACTCCATCATTTTCATTTCTGATTTCTTCCAAATCCCAAACCAAAACAATCTGCCCATCGTCTTTACATTTCACCATACAAATTCACCTAAAAAATTCTACTTACAAATACACAGCAAATTCTGATCCACACCTTTATTATATGCAAAAAATTAAAAATTAAAAAAAAAAAAAAATGAATGTTGATGTTGTTCAAATTGAAACCACCGATTCTAACTCCTTCACTTGTCTGAAGAAGTCAATCCGTTGAGGGTTGAAATGAGTCTGCTCTTCTCTGAGACTTTTCAACAACACATAACCAACAATGGTGTCAAGAATTAGAACCATGGCGTAGATATACGCGATGATCGCCGCCTCCAAAACCATAGGCGGAGTGACCGCCGTTTCGCGGCTGTAAGCATTGAAGATACGGTACTGAAACAGGGCTTCGACGGCGGCGAGAGCCATGTTCATGGGCACCGCCAGAGACAATGCGGCGGAGGTCCGCCCGCGGATCAGCGCGCACGCCTCCAGAATCGAGCTGAGCCCTCCGCCGCCGTCCGCGTCCACGGCCGAGGCGATCAGAGCGATGCCGCAGACGATGTAGGCGTTGGCGAGGACGATGGAATAGGCTATGGCGCCCGTGGCCGACAGGAGCAGCCGAAATCTCGGCGAGGAGAGGCTCAGCACGTCGGCGCAGTTGAAGGCGGCGGCGAGGAGGCAGAAGCAGGTGGCGTTGGCGGAGAGGATGAGCAGCGAGTTGCATATGTGGGTGGCCACGAGGCGGTTGAGGGTGGAGATGAGTGAGAGGAACGAGTTGGGTTTGTGGCGGTGGAGGAGTCTGATCACGGCGGCCTTGGCGAGGAGGAGGAAGGAGAGGGAGAAGGGGAGAGAGAAGGCGAAGGAGAGGATGGTTTGGGCGAGCTTGAGGTTGAGTATGGCGAAGAGTTCCGATTGGGGCGGGATGCCGGCGGCCAGGAACACTGAGCGGAGGCGGCCGTGGATTAAAGGGAAGAGGCGGGACGAGGCCACGAGGGGCGGGGAGAGGAGGATGGAGGCGGCGAAGGGGAGGAGGAGGAGGGAGGGGGCGGAGGAGAGCTGCTGGAAGTTTTGAAGGAATGTGAAGATGGATTTTCGCATGATTCTTGATGGACTCATCGTTGATGAGTAGTTGTAGTAGTTTTGATGCATGATGGGCTCTAATTGAAATAAAATGTGTGTGTGGAGGTGTAGAAAATACAAGGTATAAATGAGGGAGTGTGTGATTTTTGGTGAGAGATTTGGACGGAAATGGAATGGGATGGTCCAACTACTATGGACTAACAACATTAGCTGAGGTGGAGTTGTTTCTGATGCACCTTATTTATTTTTGTTGATGGATTCAGTGTTTGAGTTTTCCTGCTGCCACTGGTGAGAATTTTTGAGGCTTTAGTATTTAAGATGCCAACTAACCAAACTCCAATACTTTGGTTAGTAAGCATTTAAATAGTTTGAATAGTCAAATTTTCTACTATAAAATGACTTTTGTCTTTGATTCAATGTTGTCTAAACACATTATATATTTGATGACATTATAAATATGTGTATAAGGTATATTGGTATATAGAATGACATATTTATGAAATGGATAATTTCAACTGCGAGACAACTGAATGATTACATCGTCGCTATAAATTTTGGACCATGTTTGTTCCGATTACTACCTCAATAATGCCTCCAAGAAATGGATGTCACAGATTTGGATAAAATTTAACAATATAAATTGCTTATATATTATATCTTCTATTTTGTTTGGATATACAAATACATTACAATCCTACTTATAGATTTGTTGCTACTTGCAAATTACAAGTTTTCTTATTTTTATAGGAAGACTAATATTAACCAAGAAAAGAGGAATTAAGTATATATATATATATATATATATATATATATATATATATATATATATACTCTTGTCTCTTAACATGGATGATACGTATCAAAAAGTGCTTATGACCCACAAAATTTTAATATAGTAATACTATACAACATCATGGGTAATACTCTAGTTACATAAAAGTTGGTCACTCATATAAAAGTAATAAATTTGAATAAGCAGTAGAAGTAGAAGGTTAATGTCCAAGACCTGAGGTCCTGGGTTCGAGTCATTCGTCACACGATCTTTAAATTTCTTTATTTACTTATGTAATTTATCAAAAAAAATTAATAATAATAATAAATTTACATAAGCTTAACGAATTAATAATATTGGGCTTGATTTTTTATTTTTATTTTCTATGGAGTATGTGAATTACATCTTTCAATTTCACCTAGAAATGTAACATCATTACTAGGTGACATCTTAGGATCTAAGTTAGGCTTTTTATTGAGTTGCTTGAATTTCAAAAAAAAACATCCCTTTTTAATGATTACTTGGAATATACTCTTGTAGGTTCAATATACAGGACAACCTATATGTTTTTACTTGTGAAATTATTACGTGGCCTTTAATCTATTTACTTGCAATTGTAAGTTGCTTGTTAAAGTACTCATTACTTGAGGTGAATCAGATCTTCATTTGATGAACTAAAACTGTATTTACTGGTGTAATTAAGTTGATATATCAGTGTCGATTTTAATTGTGCAACTTATTATTATTGTTCACACTTGTACTGATATGCAGTCATCTTTTTATTTTTTTTATTTGAAAACTAATATACATTGATCTATTATAAAGTTCAAATTGTGTTTTGAGTTACCCAAAACGAGACAAAATACCATTTTTGGAAATTAATTACACCCATTTTCCTGATTAGTTGAAACTGATATTTGCCAAACGTCTTTCCTTTTGAAACAAGAAGGTCCCATCACAATTGGGGGTTAAAGTTAAAGCCTCCATAAAGCTCCTTTTCTTTTCTTTTTTTTCTTCCTCCCTCTTTTTAGATAATAATAATATATAATAATAATCATAATATAACAGTCAAATTAGGAGAACTACTAGCTAATTAACACTAAAATTATTTGTATTTTTCATGCAGAAACCATGAAGTGGGCATGAACCTAATCCCTACATGGGTTGAGTATTAACTCACTACAAGAAGAGTTGACTGCTGACCTAATTGAATTGGTTTTTATATATATGATCATCTATATTGAAAACTAATTAATTAATCAATAAACAGATGTAGCAATTAATGTGGGAATTATGAAAACATGTAATTAATAAATATAACTAAAAAGCTAAGGTATAAACACGTAACTCACTTCAAAGATTTCTTGTCAGTGATTAATTTAGAAGGGTACGTACGCACTTTCATCAACTAGTATAAATTAAAGATATATTTGAAAATTTTCTTAATAGATTAAAGTAATTAATGGTGATAATAATTCTGAAATAAAAAATGTAAAATGATAAATCCTTAATTTCCTGAAGACATTAAAAAAGTCTAATGGAAATTTTTGGTGGGCAGCATTTTGACCTTGATTATACAATACTACTAATTAGGTTGGTCGCTCACCTTAGTGAATTACATTAATCATTGTTTAACTTTCTTTAATGGAAATAATCTTATTTTTGTTTCTTATTAATACAAAACGAATTGGGTCAACCCGTTTGCTGATTACCTAATCCAAAAGCGTTGTTTTAATCAGCTCACTTTGTAAACGGGTTAGGCAATCAGCATCACCAATTTCAAAACCCATTTTGGTTTCGAATCTTGTCGAAATCTACCCATATATACTTTTGTTATGTTACATAGTTTTGAGCAATGCATGGATTCTTGATTATGTAATAAACAAACAAATGCCCAATTTTATCAATATAACAATTAGAAGACGATCACTTCAATCATAGGTTAGATACCAGCCAATAAAAATTCAGTGAAATCTTTATAATTTTGTTAGTAATTGCTATATATGTGAGATAACCTTTGCTCGATCTATTATAATTTAGGGTTAATAGCTGGAAAATACACGAACTATCACGAGATTTGCATATTGCACATCACCTTTAAAATTAGCTCCAGAATACATCACCTTTTAATTTAGTTATAAATTGCACACGGCGAAAATTCCGGCAACTCTTAAGTTTGACCGGCGATAAAGTGGACAGTATTAACATTACATGGCATTACTCGTGACTTTTTTTACACGCTGGCAAGCCATGTGAACAAAACGACGTCGTTTTGATATTTTGAAGAATTTCCTTAAAAAGAAATCCTGAAATCCCAGAAAATTCCACTGCCTTCTCCGTCGCCGTCACTATTTCCAAAATCCAGCGAGCCATCACCGGCCTCCCATTTCGATTCAAAGGCTGAGCTTTAGCCTTTCCTTTCAGTCGAACTGAACCCTAGCCTATCAAGGGTTCTCCAGTTGTCGCCTCTGTCAGCAACCCACAACCACCGCCTGGATCTACCGCCATTTGGCTTCGAAACACCAAAGCGTCACCTCCTCGCACCGTTAGGCTACACCGCTCCGCCCCTTCTTCCTCCGGTCACCACTGCATCCTCTTCCTCAAAATCGTCGTCGTCGTCATTCTTCTATTTCAGCAGGCGCCGCTGTGGTGGGCAGTGCACTTCCAAGGACGGCTCTGTCCTCATCACCCAGTTCGTGCTGCCTCCACCAACCAAACCAATCGGATTTGCAAGGAAAAATCTGGCGCCACATCAACACCGATCAAGATGGTGGTCAACACATGTGCAAATTACAATTAAATTAAAAGATGATGTATTCTGTAGCTATATATTTTTGAAGGTGATGTGCAATATGCAGATTCGGTGATAGTCCGTGTATTTTTCGGCTATTAACCCTATAATTTAAACTGCGACATCAGAGGCAATATTTACCTTATGTTGAAAACTTTCACTTTTAGAGTTACGTTTGTGAAAGTATGAATTGGATCTAGCACTTTATAATATGCAACTTATGAATATTTAAAACTTTAGTAAAATGAAAAGTAGCTAGAGGTGAAAATATTTAAACATTGAACCTCCTTGTAATAGAGGAAGGGTACCAACTATTATAGTGAATATATCTACATGTGTGGGGGCAAAGAATAAAGGTGACATTGGAATTAGCATAATAATAAAATTCTGGAGTGAGAGAATAAATTATAATGAATATTACAATCATGTGGGAGTTCCAATCTTGCCTTGAACTGCTAGCAAAGATCAATCAAATATATATATGCATGGAATGTGACAATTTTAATTATAATGTTTCTAAAGATAACTTTTGTTCTATAGGTTATTATGCGTGTGTTCATGACATATTTATGAAATAACATAATTTAAATTGTAAAACGAATCCAGATTACTTATATACTATATATCACAGTTTCAGATTAGCATATTAATATGTCCATTGATATACACCCATAGTTTGTGATATCCATGTAATGCTATTTTCAACTATATATCGAATTAAGCTTCTTATTGCTGGAATAATAAAAAAAAATGGCCACAAATATAGTTGGACCGTATTTTCTTGGTCAAAACTATTATAATTACAACGGTTAATAGTCTAACTAATAAAACTAAGAGCTGATCCTACAATACTATATATTGATTTAATTCAGAAGTGATGTGCAATATTATTTAAAACGGTAGCTATTAACGTGAAACCATTTTCGCTGTAATTATCCGTAGCGTGATTTAAAATAATTAATGCTTTCTATTATGAGCATTATAATATTATTATTTTTGTGGTGAAGATAGATACAATTAGTTAAAGATTTCATGGCTTGATGTCAAATTTAGCATAAAAGATCTGTGTCCGAGTAAATGTACACAAAAAATAAGAAGGAGCTGGAGAAAATGTCATAATTACTATTTGTCTTATTATATGAATATTGTAAACAATGCAATGCATGTTGTCTTTATTCTATGTTACTATCATATATATAAACATTGCATAACCTACTTTATTCTTTTTCTATAATATTTTTGACAGCTTAGTTTGAATTTCTAACAGAAAAGGACGAACAGTAGATAAAAAAATAACTTTGGATTATGTTTTGCACCAACTAATAAAACTTGTGAACACTGTGGATGATACTTTATAAGATCGATCTAATAATTGAAATATTATCTACCGACAAATCTTGGCGATTATGAAATAATGAAGCTAATTTGAATAACAATTTTTTTTAATATATATATATATATATAAATTTGCGGGAATAAATTGGCTTAAGTCATTTTTCAAATAATTAAAAAAAAAACTAAATAAATTGGCTTAAGTCATATGCATGCGAGTGCAGTTGAGTACAATTTATTCCGACTCACTTTATTGATAGATCCATGCATGAATTAATTTATTCACTGATTAACTGACTGAAAAATACACGAAACATAATTAAATTTTGATTTGTAATCAATAGAATTTTTTTGGATCAATTAATACATAAATTTTAAACAATTTAGAATTTAGCCTGGACTAAAATTCCAACAATATTTTTATCCTATGTGGACGCCCAAATTTTACTATATATATTGATGCCGAAACATTATCTTATATATATATAAAAAAACAATAAAATTTCAGTGTTTATGTACAATTAAATGTGTCTAAAATTAATTTTAGTTTGAAACAAATTCCAACATCTAAAAGATTCAAAGTTTATGCATTAATTGATCAAAGAAATAGGAGTAGTACTTATTGGTTTTTTTTTTTTGTTTGAGGGAATTAAGTAGTACTTATTGGTTAAAAACTAAAATTTGATCCTTTGTACATTTACAGTCAATTAACCTGTTAAATGTATTGATAATTAGGCAATCAACCCGTTAACTTTTTTCCTAACAAATTATCAATATACATTGAAGAAACTAATAATTAGTTCGAAGATAAAAGATAATACCAGTTTAGTTAGACAAATTAAATGCAATAAATATCGACCATTAATCAGACAATATTAAATCCAAACAATACGAAACCAAGGTCATGACTTGAAATTGACAGCCCATCTTCTTGAAAATAAACCATTGCAGCTGCAGCCTCAAATCACAACATTATTAGTATTAATTAAACTTTCACACCTAATTTAAGAAATTTTTTTATTATGCAATATTCGCATATTGCTGGTTTAATTCAAATAATAATTAAAAAAAAAATCACCTAAAATTTCTATACATTCAACCACCATAGATGAACACAAAACCTCCCGTGCGAATGAATCTGATCCGACATGGACATGAACATGGACATGATCCGAATAAATGACAATTATTTTGAAGAAAATTGATTATTGTTATGAATATCAAAAGGGAAATTTATTTATTACTCAGGCTATATAATTATTAAAAAAATAATTGTCACTTTCCTTGATGATAATTATCTCATTTTTTGGATTGAATTGGATCGGGTCGGGTTCAAGTCAGGTTGGATCTATCTGCATGATACATCCGTCGCAAAAGGTTCACTTGATTATTGATTACTTTGAATTTTGTTCTCGTGAGTGAATAGAAAATATACTTATTTTTTACTACAATTATTATATTTTTGTCTTTTGAAACCATTCTTTACAACAGTTACATAATTGTTGAAACTAAAAACTTATCTGACATAATAGATTTTCAAGTATACGCTTCGATAATGCGAAATTTTGATTGTATAAATAAAACTATTAATTTAAGGTAACGAATATTTATTGATCAAGATTTTTCTGTTGCCCGACAGCCCGATTCTTGATTAGAATTTAGAAACCTTGAAGTGGGCCATAAATCTTGGTCTTCGACTACTTGGGCCTCTCATTGGGCTTGGTATGTTAAGTATCTTCATATGGGCCTTATTTTAGCACAAATAAAATGGTCCAGCCCAAGCTATGATGCATTCTCGGAGCCTCCGGAACGGGTACTCGGATTCGGATACCAAATATGGGTTCGGATTGGATCCGCTTACCATATTAACCATTTTGTGTTTAATTAATTAATTCACTCGTTCACTAATTACGGTCTAAAATTACATTGACTACATTTTGATAGTTGACCAGAATTAAACTATTTAGACTGAAACAATCATAAAAAGAAAAAAAGAAAATAGGAAAATGAAGAAATATTAGACTAAAACAGGTACTACAAGAAACTGGCCGAATATTGATAGAATTTTTCGTCGATAACATCCACTTTTTCGTCGGTAACTACAATCATTTATGGAACACCGACGTCAGCAACCGGTTGGAATATTTTTGAAAAATAAATGCATCAAAATTTGTCGTAGATTCCGTCGATAAATCAGACGTTATATCGGAAATATAATTTTCATCGGTGGTGATTTGTTGAACATTCCACAAGTGATTTGAGACAAATAGTTGTCCGTCGTTAAATTCGTCGATGTTTGGCTTACTTTCTTGTAGTCCTTATTTGTTTGGCATGAAAAAAGTTAAAAGCAAAGAATAAACCCTTAAATAAGATGAAAATTTAGACCGTTTGAATACGTCAGCATTTCATCCACAAATAAAAAAGAAAATACTTACCTATCTGCAGCACGTTTATTTCTATTGAAACTAAAACACATTTGGTGCGACAAACTTTTAATATTAAACTTATTATGATTGAGAATTGACCAATCAGATTGAAGCTCATAATCATTTAAAAATTAGAAAAGCTAAAACCTTAGATATAGAACCAAGAAAGCAACGTGGTTTTCTGTATGCAGTAAACGGCAAAAGTCAAATCGTTATCATATAACTCTCCACAAAGTTTGATAAAGATCCGTTATTATCTATATTATCTATAACATGCTTCAAACTTTTTCTTTATAAATTAGAGTATATTTTTTGTGGACGTCAAATCGAATAATTGTTGTATATTCTTAATAGACGGAAGTAATATATTATAGAGTCAATTTGTGAGATAAGTATATTGAGCAATGAAATTCAATATTTGGCCATTCATCTAAAAAACACAAATTTTAATCATTTTTTATATTTTAGGATTATTTTGCTCTTAATTAGGCGAACTATGATAGAATTACACGCGTGGATTGGGCTTCGGGTCGGGCTGAGTTAGAGAGTTATGATGGTACAAATAGCACTATTAGTATCAATTGTGTCAAGAGAAAGGGCGCAACCACGGACTTTCCTGCGATCGCTGACAGTTGGTACAAAGGGTACTATTAGTGTAAATTGTGTCATTCATTATGTACACTTGGCACAATTAATGCCAAATGCCAATTGTGCCAAGAAAAAGTGCGTGGCCGCGGAGAGAGGCGCGACCGCTGACAGTTTGTACAAATGACACTATTCGTGCTAATTGTGTCATTCATTAGGTATATTTGGCACAATTAATGCCAATTATGCCAGCGGTTGCTCAGCGAGACAGTGATCGAGTGAGATAAGAGGCGCACGAGCAAGGGTATTTTGGATCGAAATTTTAAAAAATTGCCATAATTTATGTTTTTCTAATGAGTGGCCAAAAATTAAGTTTCATTGCTCAATATGACTATATGAGTGCATATTTTTTATATTATAGTAGTATATATAATATATATATATATATAGGGGGCCGCTCCAATGAGACCCCTTAATTTTAGTGAGATCTAGGGCACGATCTGGTGCGTTTATTTTATCAATCCTATGGCTGATATTGTATCTGGAGGGTGATTTTTTTTCACAGGGTTCGAATCCTGGAGAGAGCAGAATATTTTAAATTTTGTTATTCATCAGCATATACTGCATTGTTCATCAGTATATACGGCCCTGTTCATCAGTATATATGTCTTATTCATTACGAATTTTTTAAATTTTATTTTTCATCAGTATATACATCTTGTTCATTAGATATACGTTTTGTTCATTAGTATTATATGTCTTATTCATTGTCCTAGTGTTTCACGAAAATTATGGGGTCTCACTAGAGCGCACCCCTATATATATATATAGGGTTAGGTTTTATTGAGAAGCTCAAATGTGTTGAGAAGTTGAGAAGCAATCCAATAGATGAACATGTCAATTAGTTTTTATGAACGCGAGTTTGATCTGGGGTTCGATCCTTGACGGTGGCGTATTTTTTAACAAATTAAATAGATTCGTATGTTCGTCAGTTATATTTGGTATGTTCAAAGAATTTATTGATCTGAGGTCTAATTGCCATGTTCATCAAAATATACTGACATGTTTATCTATTAGATTGCTTCTCATTTTCTCAACACATTTGAGCTTCTTAATTGAACTACTATCAAATAAAATACTGGATAAATTAAAAAGGGTTAATGGCCTGTAAAACCACAAACTTTGAGCGAATTATGGTTTTAACCTCTAACAAAAGATTCTGCCTGTAAAACCACAAACTTTGAAATCTTTCTGATTTTGACTACGGATAAATTTCCAGCCGCTTATGTGACATTTTAATCTATTTTCTTTAGTTAAATGACGTCGTTTTTCTTTTTTAAAAGAACGACGTCATTTTTGTGTCATCGTCGATTAAGACATGCTGGGATTTCAAGCTGCCAACTCAACCTATTTTTGGTCGGAAATTTATCCCATAATCAAAATCAGAAAGATTTCAAAGTTTGTGATTTTACAAGTAGAATCTTTTGTTAGAGGTTAAAACCAGAATTTGTTCAAAGTTCGTGGTTTTACATGCCATTAACCCAATTAAAAATCATCTTTAATCAAAGGGTACTTGTAACTGTACGTTTTTGTACAATAAAGTTGAGAAGGTGATTAGTTGGCAAAAATCATGAAGTCAACTTCTTACATTTTTTTCCTTCTATTTTTCTTATAAAAATTCATTCTTTATGTTAAAAACTGTAGATTGTTACATCCGTTCATAAAAGAACGGCATACTTTTCATTTTTGAGCATTTTATAATACATTTTCACCGCTTTTAATAGAACTTAATAATTTTTTCTCCACTCTCAATACATTCAATAATTTTTTTAAAACTCGTGTCACTCTCTCCTATAAAGTTCTTTCATGAACTGCAGGAATTATTTGGTGGTGTACGACGTCCACCACCTGCTATGCAAAATTTGATGACAAAAAGATGAATTATCTCGCCGAAAGAAATATTTTGAGTACCGTTATTGTTGGAAAACCATAGTAGGAACCACCACTATTGGAAAACGCTAAAAGTTCAGAGTATTTTATCATCTTTTCGTCATCAAATTTTGCATAGCGGGACATTTTATGTAAAAAATTAAAAGTTTAGAAGTTTTTAAGAAAAAATAAAAATTTGAAATATTTTATGAAAAACGCTGAAAGTTCGAGACATAAAACACGGTTAACCCAAAAAAAATGAGTATCCGATCCACATGCCACGTCGATACCGACTCGGCAACCTAAGCTTTAGCCTAAGTATAGTGCCTTGTGATTTGCGACTACATTTTAACATTGATAAAGAATAATTTAATTTATTTAACCGGAATACTTTTAATGTCCTAAGACGCATTGAAAAACAAAGATGAGGAGAGTGAGTCAGCAGCAGCATCCTCAACTCTCCAACCATATCTCTCTTAATTTTCCTAATCTAGTTTTTAATTATTTTTACTCTTATTCATCTCCCTCTAAAACTGCTCTTTCTCCCCCCTCAAATTCAATATCACAAGTGCGTCGCAGGGAGATTGTTTTGCATGTAATCCTACTGCTTCATCAGGTGATTTCTCACTCAAAAATCGAGGGTTTTACAGTTTTTGATCTGCGCCACTCCAGTTTTCTGAAAATGCATTTGCACTCGTTTCTTCGTCCTCTGATTTAGGTGGATGTCCAGTGTTTTAAATCTAAATATGATTTTCTGATTAATCGAGGCTTTTTATGTCGGGTTACTAGAAGCAGAGTATCTCTGCCCCAATTTTAAAGTGCATAAGGAATCGGGGTTTTAGTTTCATTCGTATAAAGGGGTTGATTGCAAAAAAAGCTGCCACAAGGCCCACAACTATGCGAATTTCACGAGTATTGGATATAAGATGGAAAACATTTAGATTGTTTGCAGACATATTTAGCTCGATGACCTTTTAGTAACCTCCGGTAACTTGTGTTTTAACACCTCAAACATTTAGCTCAATCATAGAATGGCATTAGGACTTCTGAGAAGTATGAGCATGCAGTTTTCTGACATCCACTGAATTGCTGTTTTTGCTTAGAAATATGGAGGTTGGAGATGCGGCTGCAGATTTACTTCGGAGGAACTACAGACTTGGGAAAACTCTTGGGCATGGTTCCTTTGGAAAGGTCAAAATTGCGGAACATGTTCGGACGGGGCACAAGGTGGCCATTAAAATCATCAATCGTCGGAAGATGGGGGGTCCTGAGATGGAAGAAAAGGGTAAGAAGATTTGCTTAATTGAGAACAATAATAGAGATGCAAGACTTTCGGTCGCATGGCAAAAGAGATGCCTTTTCCAATTTCTCGAGTTTGGTGCTATTATGTTTGCATTTTGGTTTTATGAGCACAAGAGTTTTACAGCTTTCTAAGAGTCAATGGTTTGTGCAGTGAGAAGAGAAATAAAAATATGTCGATTGTTTGTGCACCCACATGTGATCCGCCTCTATGAGGTTATAGAGACACCAACAGATATATATGTTATCATGGAGCACGTGGTGAAAGGAGAGCTCTTTGATTATATTGTGGAAAGGGGCAGGTTACAAGAAGATGAAGCTAGAAACTTTTTTCAGCAGGTAGAATCCTTTGTTTGTTTTCTTTGTATCTAATTGCTGTCTTGTACACATGGTGTGCAGAGAATATGTTAGGCTTATCTAGTCAACACAATGTGCTGAATTTTAATTGTGTTTTGCGCAGATTATTGCGGGAGTGGAGTATTGCCATAGAAACATGGTTGTGCATCGTGACCTTAAGCCGGAGAACTTGCTTCTTGATGGAAAAGGCAATGTGAAGATAGCTGATTTTGGATTAAGCAATATTATGAGAGATGGGCATTTTCTAAGAACAAGTTGTGGAAGCCCAAACTATGCTGCACCTGAGGTTGTGCAATCAGCATGCTTTTAAATATACAACTATATTATTCTAAAAATAATAGTGGCTGTAATATGCGCCACAAGGCTTTCTGTTAAGGCTAAGTTAGTTAATGGAGCTCATTGCAGGTTGTTTCTGGAAAACTTTATGCTGGACCTGAAGTGGATATTTGGAGCTGCGGTGTCATTTTGTATGCTCTTCTTTGTGGGGCTCTTCCTTTTGATGATGAAAACATTCCCAACCTCTTCAAGAAAATAAAGGTATATCTACTATGTTTCCTGGAGCTTGTAATGCTTGAGACATAGATCATTATGTAAGTAACTTTTGATATATCTTAGAGTGGAGTGTACACTCTTCCAAGCCACTTGTCTGCTGGAGCTCGTGATTTGATTCCAAGAATGCTGGTTGTGGACCCTATGAAGAGGATAACCACTCGTGAGATACGACAGCATCCTTGGTTCAAAGCTCATCTTCCTCGGTATTTAGCTGTGGTTCCACCCAATGCAATGGAACATCTAAAAAGGGTAACTCTTATCTAAAGCTCTTTAATGCTCATCGGTTTGATCTTATCACTGATGAGACGAAACAGTCTAATGATTTTAATGTAAATCGTACTTCCCTTCGGCTGATCTTTGACTATGCATTTACTTTCTTCTTTTTTTCCCCTGGGGTACTTTGGTATGTATTATCCTATGTATAACATCTTGTTTGCCACCTACACTTTAGTTTTCATAGGTAAGTGACATCGTATAACATCTTGTTTGCCAAGAAACATTTGGAGTTACTTTTCTCATTATGCTTCCAGACACTAACCACAGATATCAAGTTAATGTGCACTGATAATACTGATGCAGTTTGATTATTATTGCAGCTTGACGAGGAGATCATTCAACAAGTTCTTATGTTGGGATTTGACAGGGGCCAGCTTATTGATTCACTACAGAGCAGGCTACAAAATGATGTAAACAATGACATAAATATCTGCAGTATTTTCTGAACCTTACAAATTGTTAACTTTATGGCCTTATGCTGCAGGCTACTGTTGCATACTATCTACTATTGGACAAGCGGTCCCCCACTGCAACTGGCTACCTCGGTGCTTACATCCAAGAGTCCACGGTATGAATTCCTTTATCCTTTTGTATACATTTATGAAACTTATTATTCTCTGCAAGCAATTTTCAAAGATTGCATTCTGATGATGCCGTTTTTGATAATTTATCTATATTAGATGTGTTTGTAACCAGGGACTACAACCACACATAAAGTGGTTAAATCCCTTCACTATCTTATGATGACAGTCTAATTAGACTTTTGGCAACTTTTAAAATGGGTTCCACCTCCCTTATTTCGATTGCAGTAACTCTTGATATCCATTCTTGATTTGTTTCTATTCTAGTTAAACACGCAAACTTATGATTCACGTGCACAGTGCACACCAAGAATGTTTCTTGTCAAGTACCTACATGGATGATTTAGATGTGAGATAAATTATTTATCCCACACATCTAAATCATCCATGATGTTTATTTATCATAAATATCAGTTACGGTCATGAAGTATCTGATACAGCTGGAGGTATAACCAACAGATGTTGGATATTGGAGTAAGCCAATTCTATAAACTCTTACACTCATATTCAAAGTAGAAGGTTGAAATCTCATGTTTTCGAAGACTGTACTTGCTAAACATTTACTGAACTTTGTGTCAAATTTTCTTTCATGCCTGGAAATTGGTTCATCTCTTCTTTCAGGAAGTTTATTCTGGAGGACCTAATCCAAATGCTTATGTACAAGCCTTTCCACTTGACCGGAATTCGTCGCCTCGGATCCCAAGAAAGAAGCAATGGGCTGTCGGAATTCAGGTTAAAATAGTGAAATTCAACTTTCTATATTTTACTCGGGGTTGGGAACAGCTGTACATATGAAACTTGCATGCACCCAAAATATCTTCAAAAGTTTAAGTAACAATAATTGCTTATATTAAGTAGCATATATAGTTCTAGTAGTGCATTTGGTCATGTGCCGTAGTTTCTCATGTTTGCTACTTTACCAGTCCCCAGCACGCCCAGGTGAGATAATGACCCAGATTCTCGGAGCTTTGCAAGGATTAAATGTCAGGTGGAAGAAGGTTGGGCACTATAACATGAAATGCCTCTTCACTCGCGGCATTCACAACCTAGACAATACGGCCGCTAGTAACCACATGAATGACAACCATTATGTTAGTGGCATAACTTCCATCAGCACAAATGGGTCGCAACCGAGCTCTGCTGTGAAGTTTGAAATACAGGTTAGACTTAACGGTGATATTGTCATGTAAAAGTAGTGATGCATATCCCGATAATAATACGGTATTAATTTGATGCTCACTGTAATGTTTGTGATGGTGATGATAGCTTTACAAAACCAGCGAAGTGGAGTATGTGCTTGATCTACAGAGGCTGAGTGGTCCTGTGTTCCTCTTCTTGGATTTCTGTGCCTATTTCATGATGCGGCTCGACTTCATTAGTATGTTTACTTCTGACAAAAAGTTTGTAACGTCCATGTAAATATTGCTTTACCTTAGACCACTTGTTAGGATTTAATTTTGTGTTGAAATACGAAATTATAACTGGGTTTTGTATATATTTGCATATATTTTTGTATACCACTCAAACCCTTGGCTTGGTTAATAGACCGTGCATTCAATAATAAATTCTACCAAGTTTATATACATTCAATTTTACGTTGATGAACGTAGATTTGTACTTTAAAAAGATGTGATTCTACTCAAGGTCAACTTTACGTTGATGTATTGATGGTTATTAATTGCTGAGGTTTGAAAATTTTATAAAAGGTTACTAATAGTTAAGGCTTGAAAATTTTGATTTGATGCCAAGATAATGCCAAAAGAAAAATAAAAAACTTGGAAACAACACCACCAAAGTATCCCAACACTTCATAGCTAAACCTCAAAAGGTTCGATTTGAAAAGGTGGAGAGGTCTGAGACTTTACTGATGGACCTCAACAAACTTTGGATTGGCAGTTATAAGGTTAGAGTTTATAAGCCTAAATTCCAAAGGGATTATAAACCTAAATTCGAAAGGGTTGATGAGAAGAGAAGGAATGAGCAGAATAGCGTCAAAGAAAAGAAGTTGGAACAGATACAGCCATGCACCATGAAGGTGTATAATAGGCACGCAGGTGTCTCCTTTAAGGAAGCTCTTACAGGTGCTAAAGATGATAAAGAACTTGATGATGAAACATTACAGTTCCAGACGACGGAAGAAGATTTGGTTTGGCTTATTGGGGCTTTTACAGGTTACATTAAATCTGAGTTTCTCTGGGAGGAAGTTCGAGAGGAAATAAATAGTGAATGCGCAGGTTGTTTTAAGTTGAACTCCCTCGGTGGCAACATGGTCCTAATCCAAAGCAGCAACGAGCAGACGACCGAGGAAAATCTCAATAAGCTCAACGAATGGAGAGACTTTTGGTTGCAGTGGTGGAGGCCTTGGAAATCTGTTGATATCAACTATCAAAGAGTTGTCTGGACTAAATGGACCGGAGTCCCGCTACATGTTTGGAATTCCCGTTTCTTCAGTACGGCAAGCGCGAGGTTCGGGTTGCTTCTGAAAATTGAAGAAAAAACAAGAACGAAAGAGAGGCTGGACGTGGCTTTTATACAGATGTCTACTGGGTTCAACTCCATCGGAAACATATTGAAATGTAAAATCGACGGTGCTTCGTTCCAAATCCGGGTGGAAGAAATGCACTATAATTTCGTTCCCCCGGAGGAGGAGGTGTGGTCTTTGGACGAAGATGCTGACTCAGAATGTTCTTTACAAGATATCTCACAGTCTCCGGCGAAGGCTTTCATTGTCGAGTCGGAAACAGAGGACGGTGAAGGAAACGATTCGGTTACTAAAAAAAACGGCGTCTCGGAACTCGAGAGGAAGGTGGTGGAAACTAATGGCCCGTTCTTACATTACTCTGACACAGATAAAGGAAGCCAAGTCCACCGGGTTTCCTCCGAAGGGACTGATAAATCGCCTTTAAATGAGCCAGAGACTAGAGGTAGAGAGATCAATGAAGGGAGTAGAAACGAGAAAGAGAAGGAATTTCAAAATGAACTTGAGGGGGAGGAGTGCGAATCCTCGAGGGTACCAGATTCTCTCACTGCGGGGGTTGTTTCTAAGAAAGGAACGGCGAACAGACGAGGAGGAGTTTCGAGGAAGAAAATTCAGAAATCAAAAGCAACCGAAAATCAGCATCAAGTTTGGGGCAATTTCATTGCTGATATTGAATCAGAGGGTGAGATGGGCAAGAATGGAAGCGGCTCGCGATCTACTGAGGCGGATTGGGAGAATTCGGAGAGAGATGAAGATACAAGAACATGGCTCTTTGCCAAGAAGTTGGGTTTGTCGAGCAATCACCAAGACGCAGTCATGATCGAGCAATTGAAGGAGCAAAGAGCAAAGGCAGGACATCCAAAGGTCGTGGGTGATATGGAAACAGGTTTTTAATGAATATTTTATCTTACAACATTAGAGGCTTGGGGAGTTCCATTAAACAGAGTGATATCGGAGAATTGGTTAGGAAAAATGCTTTAGATTTTTGTTTTGTTCAGGAAACCAAAATGGAAATTTTCTGTTCCTCAATGTGTGATAAGTGGTGGGGGAGGAGTAATTTTGATTGGGCTGTGAGGGAGTCAGAAGGCAGATCGGGTGGAATACTATCGGTCTGGAGTAAGGATAAGTTTGTGGCAACTAGTAAATGGAACGTGACGGGGGCTGTTATTGTTAATGGGATTTGGCTACAAGGAGGCCTGCATTGTTGTTTTGTTAATGTGTATGCGCCCATGGGAACCACCGAAAAGGAATCTTTGTGGGATACATTACAGCTCATTGCTCTTCAAAACAAAGACTCTTGCCTGTGTTTTCTTGGCGATTTCAACGCAGTGCGTGATCCGGGAGAAAGGGTGGGGAAAGGTGCTGTCTTTAATCAAGCAGATGCAAGGTCTTTTGACACTTTTATTAGGCAAAGTAATCTGCTGGAAATCAGAACACAGGGGAGAAAGTTTACGTGGTATCAACCTGGTGGAGGATGTAAGAGCAAACTAGACAGATTTATGGTCAACGAGAAATGGATGCAGGAATGGCCGGACACAGTCGGAAGGGGGCTTCAGAGATCAGTGTCGGATCATTGTCCGATCTTCCTGACTACAAAAACCAAGAACTGGGGACCCAAACCTTTTAGGTTCCTCAATTCTTGGCTCTCCCACCCAGATTTTTACGCGTTGGTAAGAAAATCTTGGGATGAAGCTAAAATTGAAGGATGGAGCTGCTTTGTGTTCAAAGAGAAATTGAAATTGGTGAAGAGTGCGTTGAAAGAGTGGAATCTGAGGATTTATGGCAACATTGAGCACGGATTGACAGATCTTAAGGATGAACTTCAGGAGCTGGACATTTTTGATGACACCTTTGGTCTTGAGGAGAGTGAGACAATCAGGAGAAATGAATTACGAGCAAAGATTTTCCTTAAATCCAAAGAAAAATGTAGTCTTCTCCAACAAAAGGCGAAAGTCAAATGGGTCAAGGAGGGCGATCTGAATACTAGTTTTTATCACAAAGCAATTGTTGGGAGAAGAAAGAAGAATGAAATTGCAGGGCTTGATGTTGGGGGCTACTGGATCGAAGATCCAAAGAACATTAAGGAGAACGTCAAAACGTTCTTCGAGAATCACTTCAAGAAGACGCCGCGCGTCCTACCTATGATACCGGGAGATTTCACTGCTCGGCGAGTTTCTGCAGAGAATAATGCGGAGCTGATCAAAAATTTTTCAGAATCAGAAATTAAAGAGGCCATTTGGAGCTGTGACGGTGACAAGAGCCCAGGACCGGATGGTTTTAACCTCAAGTTCTGGAAAACGTCATGGGAGATTATCAAGAAAGATTTTTTAAAGGTGATGACTGAATTTCACACCAATGGCAAAATCCCTCGGGGATGTAACTCTTCATTCATCGTTCTCATTCCTAAAAAAGAAGGAGCTTGCTCACTTGAGGAGTTTAGGCCTATTTCACTTATTTGTAGCCTCTACAAAGTCATTGCGAAGGTTTTGGCGAATAGGATGAAACAGGTCATGGATTCAGTTATTTCGGATAATCAGAGTGCTTTCATTGGCGGCCGTTACATCCTTGATGGGGTCGTGGTTCTAAATGAAGCAATCGCGGAGGCTACTAAGAAGAGAAAAGGGAGGATTATCTTCAAGGTGGATTTCGCGAAAGCATATGACTCCGTCGAGTGGGATTTCTTGGATTTAATGCTTGAAAGAATGGATTTTGTACCATTATGGAGGAAATGGATCCGAGGTTGTATCTCCTCGGCGACGACGAATATTTTGGTGAATGGATCTCCATCTGGTGAGGTGTGTTTAAAAAGAGGATTACGGCAGGGGGATCCGCTTTCCCCATTTCTCTTTCTTATTGCAGCGGAGGGGCTCCACTCTTTGATCACGAGAGCTGTTGAGAAGGAGCTGATTAACCCGGTAAAGGTAGGAAATGATTTCATTTCAATTCCGCACCTCCAATACGCCGATGATACGGTCTTCTTAATGGAGGATGATGAAAGAAATGCAGTGGCAGTTAAAAGGATTCTCAGAGTGTTCCAGCTACTGTCAGGGCTTGCTGTGAATTTCAAAAAATGTTGTCTCTTCGGAGTTGGGGTCGAGGAGGATAAGATCGAGAGGATGGCGGCTGTTTTGGGTTGTGATGTAGGCTCCTTACCTTTCAATTACCTCGGTATTAAAGTGGGTAGCAAGGGCAAAAAGGTTGCTGATTGGAAATACTTGGTTGAAAAGGTGAGAAAGAAAATCGATTCGTGGAAAAATGGGAAGTTCTCTCTCGCGGGCCGAGTGACCTTGGTGAAGGCTGTGCTTCAATCTATACCGATTTACCAGCTCTCTTTTACCTGTTTACCAAAATCAATTGTGAGTTCTCTAAATGCTTTACTTGGTAATTTTCTGTGGGGAGGGGGTTCTAGTAAAAGTGCGATTGCTTGGGTGAAATGGAAGGTGCTTTGTGCTTCAAAAGATGAAGGAGGCTTGGGGCTTAAAAATATTGAGTGGTTTAATCAGGCACTTGTCGTTAAATGGTTGTGGCGGTACCTTACTGGAAGGGACATGCTTTGGGCTAAAATTGTTAGGTCCATTTATGGTGAGGTTGAGTGGGGAGAGACAGGTCTGGAAAACGCGGGGAAAGGTAGATTTAGAGATGGGTGGTGGCCGAAGATCGTTTCGGCGGCGGGTGGGGCGAGCAATTTTTGGTTTGTTCAAAATTTGAAGCCAAAGGTGGGGGATGGGAAGACCTTTAAATTCTGGAGTCAGTGGTGGGTTGGACAAAAGCCGTTGAAGTTTACTTTTCCTAGACTTTTTCAGTTGAGTGCGAATAAAGAAGCTGCAATCTGTGAAGTTGGGGAATGGACTGATAATGGATGGTGTTGGGATTTAAGGTGGAGAAGAGAGCTATTTGACAGAGAGAGGGAAGGAGTTTCGGAGTTGCTTAGCCTTGTTTCTGGTACTAATCTGTGTGCAGGTAACAAGGACGGATGGACATGGAGTGGCGACATTGAGAGAGGCTTTACAACCAAGTCCGCTTATGAAGCTATTAAAGATCAAGCAAATGAGACTACGGAGACGGTGGAGGAAACTGATATGAGTACGAAGGTGTGGAAGATCCCTATTCCAAACAAAGTCAAGCTTACCGCATGGAGAATTTTGAAGAACAGAATTCCGACGTGTGACAATCTCTCGAGAAGAAATGTGATGTTGTGTGAAGTTGAGGTGGGATGTAACGCCTGTTTTCATCGGCAGGAATCCACGAACCACTTGTTGATCCACTGTCCAAAGACCTCAAAGGTATGGGAAGCAATCTTTCAATGGCTCGGAGTTAGCATGGCGCAGCCATATGACGTGTCCTCGCACTTTCAGTTCTTTACTAGTTTGAGTGGCCGGAAAAGAAATAAGAAGCTCTTGATGGCTCTTTGGTGTTGTACTACTTGGCTTATTTGGAAAATGCGTAATGAGAGTAGATTTGAGAACAAAAGATGGGAGAGTGCAAACTTGTTTGGAGAAATCAAAGCTAGAGTGTGGAGTTGGGGTAGAATTTTTGGATTTGTTAACGATGGAGTTGGGATTCATAGGTGGATGTCGAATGATGAACCACCGATGATTTTGTAATCTTCTTGGTACTACTGGTGCCTTTTCGTTCTATAATATTTACTTTCCTTATCAAAAAAAAAAAGCTAAACCTCAAAATAATACCAAAGCCCAAGTATCCCAACACTTCATACCCAAACCTCAAAATAATACGCCAAAGATAGGCTGTAAACAAGCCACTTACAAATTATTCGGAGTTCGCCTCGAAAAAAGTTCGTATAAGTTCGTTTACAGAAGTTCGATAAATAAACAAACCAAATTTGAGCTTGGTAGTATTCTGCTTATTAGCTCGTGAACACGTTCGTTAAGTGATTCAAGTTGAAAAATATAAATTATTAGTAGGTACAATTTATATTTATCTGTTAAAATTAATAATAATTGTATTAAATCTCTAATTATCTCTGCTTGTTATAAGAAAATAATTAATATATTTATTATTTTTAATGAAATAATTTATTTTTAAAATAAAATAATTAATATTTTGAATATAAATATAAATTTAGAAAGTTCATATAGGCTCGATTAAGTTCGTGAGCCTCACAATATTCGATAAACAAAGTTCGAGATTCGACTCGATTCGGCGCGGTTCAATTACACCCCTAGCCAAAGGGACTTGAAAACAATACCTAACAAATCTTCATCATTAAACAATACCAAAGGCACGATATAACTCTGGAGGCGCTGAGAGAAACCCAATAATGCTTATAACTTTAAGAATACCGGAATTGCCCACTAACAGCCTAGGTAAATATTTTTATATGTCTAATACCAGATTTAATAAGACTTTATTTTCGTCAAGATTTAATAAGACTTCGAAAACAAAAATAACAAACATAAATTCAACAATAACACATGTATGGTTATTAACTGCATATGTTAGTGCAAGTTGAAATCTATAGAAATGCATGTACGAAAAAATTAAAATGCAATTCAATTGTCTTTCGAAGATAGAATTATATGTATGAAAAAGAAAGATTTAAATTTATAGAAGTGTATATATGAAAATATTGAAAAGATGAAATGCAATTCATTTTCCTTTTCAAGAATACAAGTGCATATACTTGAAAAAAAAAAACAATTGGTGCAAATTAAAATCTAAAACAATTGGTGCAAATTAAAATCTACAAAAGTGCATTTATGAAAAGATAAATACATTTTAATTGTCTTTCAAAAATAGAAGTGCATGTAATTAAAAAAATAAATTCAAGACAAATTAATTAAAATCTATAATAGTACATGTTGACCAACATTAAACAAAAATCTAGTATTCTTAATTTGAGGTCGTCATCGACCAGATGCTGCACATTTGTGATTTTTAAATACGTTTGGTACTTTTTCATTGTAGACATTTTTGATACACGTGATTTTTTCAAAATGTTTGATGCTTTTTTGCAATTATCCTTACACAGGTGAAAATCTAATATTTATCCTTGTGTCATACTCATATTAAACGGCAGGGAAGAGAATAGTTATACACGCACCAAAACTGGAATTGCTATACTATTTACTGCATGTTAGTATCTTGCCTTGGATTTTTACAGTATGCGATAACAATAACATGATTCTCTTTCCCCTTTCCCACATTTTTAAATCCACTTCTACTATGTGGATCAATGAATAAGCCTGTAAATGAAAAGAATGTCAACAATCAAATTGTCAAACAACACCATGTTGAATTGCCTTTCACTGCAATCTACATCCTTGCTCTTCCGCCTTCATAAAAAGAAGACATCTTGTAATCCTCTGCAACAACCCAACCAACGCAATTTAGATGAGACATTGGGAAGCAATAAATAAAGAAAATAATCGTCCTGGGTACCTCCCGAGTATCTCTAAGCCGAAGGAGCTCTAATCTCTCTGACGGCCTACGATTTGTCAATGTAGCAAGCTGCATAATCGGGCAGGCCAACAGTTATGATTCGACTAAGATGTGGATTAAGAAGCATAGCTTACCCAAAAACTGAAGCGCTCAGGATCACGTGTGAGGGGCATCAACCCTTCGGCTTTAAAAAGCTCTGCAAGCCTTATTCTATCTGGAGGGGAGGGGGGCATTTTTTCAGAAGTTGAAGAAAAACATTGGATTTAGGAAACACGACCAAACATCATATAAAAACTATCACACAATTACCCCCTTGTGCTGCTTCTTGTGCCTCCTTAATCCATTGGCGAGCAAAAACTGCTGCCTTATGTGTCATCTCCAGCAACTGTAAGATGAGACGAACTAACTTCTTTTGAGGAAATGCAGAAGCAGAGAAAACGACGACAATTGAAGCATAGTGTAGCACTCAATTTTCTACTCGAAGAATGAGGATAATAATGTTTGTTCTTCTGCGTGTGGTTGTATTTATTTTAGGTAATTATGAAAAATAGGAAATACAAATGTCAGTAAGTACTCACATCATTTCTCTCAGTTCCCTCTGGCGGATATATGTCATCTACCCATTCAACCTCGGCTATGCGGTACCTTCAGATCCAATGATAAATTAAAGAGTGAATCAGCAGCTATGCTGACGTACGAAATGATCGCTAGAAAGTAGTGAAAATTTTTACCCATCTTGATCCCAATTTCGAATGATGCGACATCTCCGCCGGCTTTCAACCTGCATCCATTAACTGTTTCTTATACCAAATTTATTTAGAAACAAATGCACATAATTAAGCTTACTCATAATTTTACCTCTAAAAAGAAACGCCCATCTGGAAGAGGCTCGCAGCTGCATTAATAATAGAACAAGTGATCATACGTATTAAGGAAGTTTAGTGTCAATGAAAGCAACCCATATTCCCCAGGAAAAAGTAAAAGGAAAGGGGGGAGGGGGGATCAAACAAAACAAAATACCCAAATAAAAGAATACAAAATTGTAGAAGCATGGTCCAACAATTAGCAATCACCTACTCCGTAATCTCCACCTCACATGCATAATCAACAACTGAACCAGTTGATGAGTCAATCACAACCTGCACCATATATCATAAACAACAGGCAGGAAAAAAAATGAGCATATACATTGGACCCTAACAGTTGTTATAACATAAGAATGAAGAAACAAATCAAATAACATCATACCATTCCCATCCGGCGATTTCCTTCCATTATCCTCCTCACCTGTTGTGACACAAAACGTGGGACTTAAAATCAGCCAGCAACAAGATAGTTATTAAACCTATACGCACTTAAATCAGACCAACTTGCTGCCCAAACTACCACAGACCGCCGTTATATTGAATTGACAAAAATTCTAGGATCAGATAATTATTCATTTATATTCTTTCAGATATAACCAGCAGAAGTCTCTTTTTTAGCTAGGCTAAGGATATCACATTTTCATATTAGGGTGGCAGAAGAAGCTGATCTGACAGTTAAATAGGATTTAAAGGTCAATTACAAACGACATCCATGTGGTTTGACCTATTTAAAAGGGTAAAAGCAATCATCTCTTGGATTGGAAAAACTCCCTAGATATACTATAAATATCCCCTTGAAACTTTTAGTTCTCTAACATCCTTAATCACTGCCTTTATAGATAGGACAAAATGTAAAGAGGGAGTTCAGATCTTCAGAGCTAAAAATCGTCTGAAATAATGGCATCCAGGGGCAATTTGATCAGCTCACCATAAGTCTATAACGCGGTTCAAAAATGTTAAGCTGTAATTTCTGGCACGGTAGGATAACATCCATAGCAAAAAGAGGCAACAAATCAGGACCAGGGTTTGTTAAACTGAGTTGCTCCAATTTCCTCTCTGCATATTCCTCTGGAAAGCTCTTCTCTATATGTTGTTCAATGTGACACTGCAAATGCCAAGCAACTGATAAGTTATATATGTCATATCGGTAATGTGCTTCTGTGTGCTTGCCGATAGTACGGATCTGTAAAAATCTAAAATCAAGATCCAAATAACACTTAACTCTAAGAACAGCCATGCCATGCATAAACCTCAATTTAATCTCTATATTAATATTCTAAATTCCTGGGGTTAACTGGGGATTTAAAAAAATGAAGTTCCTGATGAGCCATGCTAGTCGTAGATCAATTTTTTAGAAGTTTGTTCAAGCTCGTGTAGTAACTAGTAACATAAGAATATTTTTGGGGGTAGAATATATATCTAAAAGACTCAATTAAGCCTTAAATAAGCTTATTGATAATAAATGAGCCACATTCAAACTTTCTAATACTCAGCAGCAAGTATAACAGTAGAAAACTAACCTGATTGCACATGTCCTGGGACTAATAAACAAAACAGTACGACACAAAGGACATCTGTTACCTGAAAATAAGTATGCAAGATATGAATAAAAAGTGCATCATTGAAACAATAAACAGAATCATAGATGTTACTGAAACAATATCGATGTAGAAAATGGAGAAAGGTAAACAAAGAGGAGACAGGAAATAGCACCTCGGTCCATAGTCTGAAACATGCAAGACCGACAGAAAGAATGCCCACAAGGAGTTGTGATTGGTTCGTACAGTAACTTCAAACATAGAGTGCAATCATAATCATCTGTGTGCTGAGGATTTTCATGGCTTCTCCTTGAAAAAGTATTGGCTATTTTCTTCTCTAAATTTGAAAGTGCATTACTACAGACAGATACAATTAAGTGATTAATCACAAGTTTATAAATAGGAAAAATATAGCCAGTATGATATCAAATACAAGTTGAGAAGGACCCCTCTAATTACCTTTGAGGATCAATCTGAAGGCCCGAACGAATAACATCTTGAGCCAGCTCATACTTTTCCAACTGACAGAAAGAGAAATAAGGGATGACATTACACCACACAGCAAGATGCAGCACCAAGAAAACCCATAAATGCATATATGAGAATAACAATAAAAGGCAGTAGAAAGCAAATTGCCTATTCTATAAGATTGTACATACACAACTTTAGATGCAGAGATATATCAATTGTTAACTGTGGTAAACCTAATCATGAAAGAAATTTTCGTGAGTATGATGTCATTTTCCAGTTGCTACTAAGCTGATAAATGTCTGTCAATTGTGAATTGTTGAGGAATATGTGAACTTAAACATGAAAGAAATTTTCCTGAGTATCATGTATTTTTCAGTTAGTCTTAAGCTGATAAAAGTCGATACCAACCACAACTTGTCGGGTTGGAAGCAAACTAAAGCAAAAAGGCATTCTTACCAGGATAAGAGCATTAGCCTTAAGAATGTAGGAGGTTGCTAGGTTACTTTGCAGATTCATCACCTTCTCTGCATCATTCAGTGCAAGCTAAAACATTTTAAACGTGAAATTAATAGGACATCTCAGGAAAAGATGGAGAAAGAATAATTACAAGGAACACTAAGATATGAGAACACACCCCAGCATGAGTTGTTGGATCCAACCCATTCAATGGCCTGTATTCTGAAGCAGAAGGAGGCCTGCTTCTGAGGAACTGGCTAATCCTGGGGAATGATTCAGATGAAAAAACAAGAAAACAAAAACCTAATTGTACCAATCAAATTGATTAGACAGATAGCTCATAAACACTGTCATGATAAATTATTGTTAAGCACCACATACCGGAGATAGGCAGCACATCGGTTGCTCAGAATAATAGAATCACCAGGCTTAATGTGGTTAGCTCTTGAATATAACTCAATTGCCTGATAAAATTGAACATTAAGATGATAAGTTGACAGCAAGTTCGTGTGTACTATCCAGAAAGACATACCCATTTACTATGCCTAGCACTAAACAAATATATAAACTACAAGTGTTGATATGTGGTCCGACCATTTTCTGTAGACTAAATGCACAGCACTAAATAAATTTACTAGGCTAGCACCAACTAGCATTACTCACCTGATAGAGCTTAAACCTAAGAAATTCAATGTAAAAATGATTATGATGTTACTTAAGTTAACCTGCAATAACTTCACAAGTAACAACTACCAATGGATGTCATTTGACTCATTTCCAATACCCAGAATGTTCTGAGGACCCAATTACAAAAAAAAAAAAAAAATGAAACCTCAACAACTTATTTATGTATTACTCCTTTAAAAAATGTAGGGTAGATAGGTAAAGAAAATCAGAGACTTGGTGCAATTAGAGATGTTCTCTCACAACAATCCATACCAGTGTACCCTGAATCTCCAGAGTACATGAAAATAGCTTTATGTGTGATGAAAACTAGTGGATGATCAACATTTTCAGAGTGGGGAATTCTGTTGATCAAATGGCTGATAATATTTAAGCAAAACCTACTACTCTGGCGTTTAATATATGAAACCTATAATTGGATGAAATGAAAAAAAAAATAAAAAAAATTGCATGAATTGGAATTAGCGGTGCTTTCTCAGCATCATAAGAAACAATGATTATCAAGTGAACATGATTAGGCTCCTACTGTATCAACCATCATTCCCCAACTTATATTGTTCCAATCATCTTAATAAAAGTGCAATCTTGCAGCATCAAAATAGAATATAAAGCACCCATGTGATCCAAATACATCTTCAACAAGCAGCAAGAATTGAATAATATTTCTGAAGTCCTAAAGGACTACTTTGTTCATGTTTCACCAATACCAGACCATAGCCAATAAACAGATTTTGAGCCACCAATGTCAATGAACCTTCAAAGACATGCCAATGTCTTATGTTCCCAAGGCTAACACCTAATTCTCCAAATACAGTGTTGCTTATTCCCTAGGAGTGAAATGTTTATCATCTACTGCTTTATATATGTAACCTTTCTAAGGCTTTAGCTTGCCATGGAATGTTCTTCACATTAGCTTCTGATTGGAGTCAAACAGATTCAAGAAGTATGGAGCATCATCCCACAAAGATTTCCAGCATTACTTCAAAATACAAATCAATCAGTGTCTGAACAAAATTATGCTTCTTGCATTATTGAGATTATTCTGGCACTCGTCTTCCAAAATCTCAATAGACATGACTTGCATGATAACGGACAAGAGCGGGTAAAT
This sequence comes from Salvia miltiorrhiza, assembly GCF_028751815.1. Classification (NCBI taxonomy): domain Eukaryota; kingdom Viridiplantae; phylum Streptophyta; class Magnoliopsida; order Lamiales; family Lamiaceae; genus Salvia; species Salvia miltiorrhiza. The sequence goes on from NC_080390.1 coordinate 51,321,183, forward strand.
GCTTCGACTTCAACCAGTAATAAAAACACCATTTAAGAACTCCTCCATGGAAACACCGCAACAGCCTAAAGCATAAGGCCAAGCCCTCTGAATGCCAATGCAAGTGACCTCATAGGATAGAGAACAGAAAATCCAACTAAACCACCAACTAAGTAACACTTATCCAATTCCACACAATAAGACCGATGTGTTCCACAAAGAAGTCCAAATTTTCAAAGAAAACCATACATATAGACCTTACCCAATTAAAGAAAAAATTGGAATAAAATAAAGGGCTCAGCAAGAAGGACGGCAGATAACCTGATCCAATCGGTCTTCACGAAATGCCGTGTTTCCCCTGTGCATGAGGTCGTAGAGATGGCTATACCGCTCCCATGACATTGATGATCCTTCCCCATTCTGCTACACCAATGAATACCATCCAGTTATACATACAAACATCAAGTCACACACAGAGAGACAGAATAAAGAAGCAGCATATTCAGACCCATGGAAAATCCTGGACATGATCGATCCCTTCCAAGCTGAATCCGGTAGCTGGAGAAGTCGCCATTTTGGGAATAAGGGTGCGGCAGCAATTGTAAATCTCCAACAGAGCATGAATCAATTATAGAGTCCAATAATGAACAAAACTGGTCGTCTATCCAAATGAAAGAGGGCGACGTATAACCAATGGAAAACTAGTTTAATTGGCGAATGGGAAAGGAAACTGTGGCGGTGGTGGTGAGTGGAAGCGTCGTGTTCACCCCTGTATCCTTCGTTGTACGCTTGGACTGTATTCGTTTACGTGTTTCTCTCTCACTACACTATAATCTACTCTCTCTCTCTACGCCTACATATAAAAATGTAGGCTGGACTATGAATCAATTATGCATGTAAAACCTTGGAAAATTCTCACGCACTGTGTGGATTCGATCGAGAGCTTTCGTTCTCAATAAATAATTTGCCCTAATCTTTCACCGCCGTTTATAAATCGTTTTACAGTCTCTCGTTTAGGGTGTGCCGCGGCGCCGGTGAAAGTGACACGCGGCCAAATATTAGAGGCCCGATCTTGTGAGTGAGTATGCGCCACGTCATCGGTCCTGCCCACCATATGTAAATGGAAATTAACCAATCATACAAATCTATCCCCATTTAAGCAATACATACAATTAACCTACTATATATACTTTAAATTTTATATTCATGACCAATCTTCTAATATAATCTAATTAAAGTGAAGATTAGATTAAAACTTCTCTGTATGTTATGAATAATTTGAACCGTTAATCTTTATAATTTTTGTGGCTACCAATGCATTATCATAATCTATACATTATTGCAATACTATTATTTATGTAAGTATTTAGATAGTTCACTTGATTCCTAATAATTATACACGTGTAAGAGATAAGAATGGCATATTTATGTTTTAGACCTAGTTTGCTTTATGGTAATTCTTTTTCACTTACAAGAGAAGAGATACTAAAACTGTTTGCATTCAAATTAAAATTAACCTAAAAATAAACATTTTTATTTTACATGATCTGTCTCATTATTTCCTGAAATATATATATATGTATTAGTATTTGTTTGAGGAGCTTGATGAACTGGATCTAGTTAAGCCGACCAATTAACTCGATAGAGATTAAACAAATTGGAGGTCCGTTAATACTTAGGGCCTATAACTAACACATTCCAACAAAAACCATACGACAAAACATCAAGATTTGATCCAAAACAAGAGGCAAGTCTATGGGAACTTTACATGTTTGTTTTACATTAATACTTTCAACCAGGTATAAATGTTTTACCAACATTCCAAAATATTAAAAGACATCAAAACTCCTTGTAATTCTTGAGAAACTAATCGTGAATCATCAACACATTGAAATAATCTTAATAAATTCCTTATTAACCAGTTTGTTGGTTTTAGTAATAGTAGTTTTCGTATAACATGAATTCCAATATACTCGGCTTTTTTAGCCTCACAATGTTAGTTATAAATCTTAATTCTCTATTTACTCCAATGTTAACACATGTCGAGTATAGTAGTTTTATGATGTGGTAGATGATAGTACTTTAATTTCTTCTACTATTTTATCCTAAATGATGACAACTTATATTTGGTACATTTCTTGGCAAATTATAAAATAATTAGAAATTTCAAAGGGCATTTATAATACTTTAAGGAATGAGGAGGTACCGAATTCAAGGATAATAAAGAGGTAGGACTAAGTATAGAAAGTGACATATGGGATATGGGTCGTCTCGGCTGCCTAAAAATTGTGACTTGAGAAAATACAAACAAAAAGATGAAGGTATAAACAAATTTAGATGAATTTAGCCAATGAAACCTAGCTCAAGTGATAAAGTTGAGGCACTCAAAGACTCTCTTTTGTGAAAGGTCTTGAATTCAATTTCGTCTGCCTGCGATAAAAATTAGTAGATCTTTTGTGAGAGGCCTTAGGTTCAATCTCGTCTTTTTTTTTTTTTTTTTTTTTTTTTTTTTTTTTTGATCGGGCAAAGTCATGTTAGATGTTAGTAATTAGTTCCCCATCCACTCCAAGAACCACCTTATCTCTCCATTCACCAAATCCACCTTATATCTCCAATCTCCAATTCGCTCCCAAGAGGTTCAATCTCGTCTACCTGTGATAAAAATTAGATGAATTTAATTAATTAATCATATAATAATTTATTCGCGCGGTATAAGGTAATTCGAATTCGTTCAGTGAGACTCCTTATTAAGATAAATAAATAAAGTTTCAACTAACTTCGGGAATAAACTCGTTAATCATTAGTTAGAGCATCCGCATCGATTACACGATAGCAGCCTACTCGTGTAAGGCTGCTATCGTGTAAGTCGATGCAACCCTCACTTACACGAGGGCTACACGTTCTATCGTGTAGCCCGATCGACCGTTTATGATAGGCACGTGTTTTACACGCGCCTTTAAAAAAAATCGAATTTTGAAAATGATGACCTCGATTTGCGGGATTTTTGACCGTTTTTTCTTTTCTTTTCTTCTCTTTTTTTTTTCTTCTTCTTCCTCGTTTTTTTCCCTTCACCTTCTTCATCTTCCTTACTTCCTCTCTCTACACCCTTCATGGATCCACACAACCCAAATTACTATGACCTAAATTGGTGCCCCGATCTATCCGACGACTATCATCTCGATTTGTCGAGATTTAACTTAGGGGATGCTCCTCCATCCGGCGAGGGGATGCCTTCGGCAGCCTATAGTGCCGTCAAACCGAAGAAAGGCAGCCGGATGAATGAAGTCGCCCACAAGATCCGGCATGACAGGCAGGCGCCGGTGGCGGAGGAGGAGAAGGCGAAGGATGACGGAGGAAAGACTGTCCGTCATACCTACACCCTTGAGGAGACGGACATCATCGTCCAAATTTGGATGGAGGAGACAAACGACGCCACCTGTGGGATAAATCAAAAGGGGTACGAATACTGGAAGAGGATTGTCGCCCGTGTCAACCCCCTCATCGGCGCCAACCTCAAGCACCGCCAGATTCAAGGGCACTGGACCCGAATGGCCCAAGAGGTGCGGCTCTGGAAGAGTATTTGGGTGGAGACGCGCACCCGGTGGCCTTCCGGCCATTCTGACGATATGCTCCGGGACAAGGTCCAAATCCTCTTCAAAAGTCGGAGCGCAACTAACGCCTCCTTCAACTACTGGAACGCGTGAAAAATTCTCCGGCACAATCACAAGTTCAAGTCGATGTATCTCGAGGGAGACGTGCATTCCTCCTAGAGGACAAAGACTACAGAGGAGGGCGCCTTCACCACCTCGGCGTCGGGCAAGGAGATCTCGTCTGCCCGACCGATTGGGAATAAGGCGGCGAAGGCGGCGGCGAGGGCGGCGAAAGCGAAGGAGAAGGGGAAGGCGGCAAGCTCCGAGCAATCATCGGACTACAAAGAGGCATTGGAGCGGTCCGACCAGAACTTGAAAAAAATCACCGCCGAGTATGCCAAAAAGAACGAGCCCAAGGAGAGGGAGCTCGATATGCAACTCCTCAGTCTGGATACATCGCATATGAGCGATGCACAAAGGATGGCCCACGAGCACATGGTCCAAGAAATGCTCAAGCGTCGTGGGCTTATCTAGACTAGGATTTTAATTTATGTAATTTTAATTATGTTTTTAATTTTATTTTATGTAATTTTTAGGTTTTTTATTTTAATGGAATTTTAATTATTAGTAAAATGTGTTATTTAAATTTGAGCAATTAAATTTAAGTGAAAAGCATAAAAATCAAAACTAAAAAAATCATGTAGGTTATCATGTAACCTTAATGCAGCCTCTTTACACCATGTGGTCCCCCCTCATAAACTAAACTATCATGTAAGATCAATGCGGATGCTCTTATATGGTCAATACATATCAATTTTAGCAAACTTGGTAATTTACTACTAAAAGATCAATTCATGGGTGTTAGTAAAAACCTAAAATTTAAAACAAAAATCTGTGTCATTCAAGGGATTCTTAAAATATATTACTATTAAGTACAACTATATATGATTTCCGTATTATTCTTTTTTTACGAGGAGAAAATTCACAATTAGTACTATATGTGTTGTGAATAAATCATATTCCTATATACCCTACTAATTATACGAGGGGGCATTTTACTTTGACTTTTATGAGACATCAATAAATATCCGATTGACTATTTAAAGGATAATATGGTCAAAAGTTTAATATTAAATAATACATTAAAATAAAATGGTAAATTAACTAGTATATTAAAAAAATTACTTTTAGAAAAAATAATAAATTTTAATTTTTAAAATCTGAATCATATTATTTTTATTTATCTGATTATTTTTATTTATTCTTCCTATCACTCAAAAATAAATTACTTTGGCATGATTTTCAACTTTTTATTAGTGCCTTATGAGTCGATATATATATTTTCTTGTTCTTTTCTTTAGTTGTTGAAATATATATTCCCTCCATCCCATGAAGCATGACCTAGTTCTTTTGGACACGAAAATTAAGAAATTAGTATTTTATGTGTTAAGTGTGGTAGGTGAAAAAGTGAAAAGGTGAATAAAGAGTAAATTTTTTGCCATTTTTAGAAACAGATCAAATTTCGTGGGATAAACCAAAAAGGAAACTGAGTCATGCTTCGTGGGACGGAGGGAATATTTTATAAATTTTTAAAAACATCCAATGGAGATATAGGAAATTAAATTGTGGATGCAAATTGCAGAAAAACGAGTTTGCCCATAAACATTGAGATGCTTGTTATCGTGAGAATATAATTGTATCAGAAATTGTGGCTGCGACTGCGACACCCCTAATTTTCGATAACGTCAAATATGGCTGTATTTGTAGATTGTCTGTCTTGTCGCCTCAACTACCATTTGCCTCAAGTATGAACACGTCTAATAATTATCTTTCTTTTTTTTTTTTTTCCTCTTTTTACAAAATGTCTGCTTCCAAACTTTATAAATTGTGACATTGTATGTGCTTTGTAGAGTGTTTTACGTGATTGAATAGAACAATATAGTCATATAGATATATTTAAAATATATTGAGTCGATATTCTGATTTTTTTTCGCGGTCGTGATACACTCATGTGTATACAATAAGAAAATTTATTTAATAATTTATTATTAAAAAATTCACTTATTTTATACTCCTTATTGAGTTGTTTAGATACTTAATCATGTAATTCTGTGTTTATCGCATTGTGTGGCGCCGATATTCCATATATTTGTATTTGTGTTGGCTAAAGCATATTATCATGTTCATGATCTGAGTTATGGTCGTTGTGTAATAAGCATTATCAACTGATTATACAAATTGATATATCTACTTTAGCAATTAATTAGCATAGGAATATATAGCACATATCTATATTATGTGTACGTGTTTGCGGCTGATGCAGTTGGTTAATTTCACCAAATTCCTTGTAGGGCATATCGAAGTTTATCAAGTGTAACTTGTCTCTTTTGTGTGATTTGCAAGTTAGCTGTTATATTTAATTTAAATAATATTTAAATCTCATACAAATGATGATGTGACAAAACAAATAAGGTCCTAAGTAGTTCAAAATTTTGAATTATACCCTTTACAAAGTATATACATTTCAAATTCCCTCAAAAAAAAGTATATACATCCCAAATCAAACTTATTTCTAGTGGGATATTTATAAATTTTTAATGTATGATTTTTTTTTTGTTGCATCTTTTCCAATAGAGGTAATGTAACACAAGACTCCCTATATAAATATATTATTTACGAATTTTATAATATAAAATTTAAAAGTTCATTTATGATTGTAATCACTGTGTTGTAAATTTAGAATCCGAAAATTTTATATTAAAAGCTCCATTTTTTTATATTGATATAAACAATTAACATGTGACAACTAATATTTTTTAGACTCTCACACAATGACGAGGACTAAAATATATACCAGCGTTGTGCGTAACAGAGTTGGAATATTTCTCTCAATTATTATTATTAATGCTATTGTTATTAATGCTATTATTATTGTTATTTAAACAATTTGTGCGACGTTGACTTCTACAGGGCTGGTCTTATGTGGTGTGGGGATTCGAATATTATTTCGAATGAAAGGGAATTCAGCATTGGCTTCCAGCCTCGACAACTCAGCTATGCTTCGACTTTGATAGTCCGGCCTCCATGATTCAGCTCAAAGACAAAGACTAATGTAAAAGGGCTTAGGCCAACTTTGATGCTTATATATAGGAGTTTTATTATTAGTTTAGGATATACTTCTTTCATTATTAGTTTAGGATATACTTTGATGCTTGTAAATAGAAGCTTTAGGGTCAAATGGGTTAAGTTTACTTTGATGCTTATAAATAGGATTTTTATTATTAGTTTAGGATATACTTCTTTCATTTTGGCTCTCCATGTAAAATGTAAACTCTCCAAGTATAGTGAAAAACCTCGAAAACCTCCCGTGGATGTAGATCTTCATGATCGAACCACATAAATCCTCGTGTCTTTTATCGTTTTCATTTATGGTGTTATTTTTTGCTTCACCACATAGGATTATCCGATTATGTATACTGAAAAACATGTTTTAGTTGCTAGTATACTTGTACTAATCTTATTTATTTATAAACGAGAATAAACATTTTTGTCTCATTGTTTATATATTAGTATTTTTTTGTGATTATACTGCAATATGTCCAGATTTTATATAAAGATCATGTGGTGATCGACGATAAGGTCACATAGATAATCTAATATAGAATAAACTAAGTTTGCAATCTATATAGATTTAAGCAATCTATTAGTAACGATATATACTTGTGTGTGGTATAACACTGAAATTAGGGCTGGCAAATCGTGCAGGTCGGATCGTTATCGGATCGACCTGATATCGACCCGACCTGATAAGGTCAAACCTGAACATGACCTGTTAAGGAATTGCTCGACACGAACACGAATCCGACACGATTTACTCAAACCCGATCACGACACGAACCCGATAACAACACGATTTGAATCGTGTTGACACGACACGATTTGATTACAACCTGATAACAATACGAATTTGATTTTGTTTGTTCACGACAATTAAAAAAAATACAAGAGCCTGAAAGTGTGTGGCGCTGGGGGCTGGGAACGAAAGTGTCAAAGACTCAAAAGTCAAAACCCTAAAAGCTGAAAAATATTTAGAATAATTATTTAATAAAAATAATAATATTAAAATTATTAATTCTATCAGGTTACCTGAACTCGACCCGAACCCGACACGAAATTATCAGGTCCTTATCAAATCGATCCGATAAGAACATGAACCTTATCGTGCGGGTCACTAACCCATTAATTTCGTGCGATTTCGTATCGTGTCGTGTCGAAAATTACCAGCCCTAACTGAAATTGATTCACAATGAAATATGTTCTGAATGACTTACATGATTTTGAACGAGGTCTCATAAAATTGTTACGCTGATAATTATTGATAATCCAATATATATGTATCTTTGGCACTGATAATTTAATATTGAGAATTATTATTATATTATTATATAAAATTGTATCTTGATGCGTCGAGTTGATAATATCCCCTTGAGGTACTCATAAGGTTTATTGTATTGATAATATCCTCTTGAGGTGTTCATAAAGTTTATTGTACTATAAACTCGACCAGTTGAAATTTATTATAAGTGCAATAATAATGTTAGAGCATTTTAACTATTGGATAATATGTGAATTAATTAAAGCTGACGGAAAAGCTTAAATTAATTAATGAATATGGATTGTTTTACACACATTAAATAATTAAATGAAAATGAGTTATATTCGTAATATGGATGAACATAGACAATGCAATAATATTAATATTTTAATGAAATTAATGAATATTGATTGACTTTGAATTTAAGTTCCAATGAAGTTATAGTTATTCAAGTGAGGGGAGAACACAATTTCTGCACCATATATAACATAAGCAATTTTTGTTTCCCCTATTATAGGGTTCTCAAAAATTGTGCCATTCGATTTTGTGTTTTTTCTTCCAATTAATTAATCTTGTAAGATCGTTATCCATGCATCCAACGTTTAAACCATAGGAAAAAAAAATAAGTTGAATCAATGCTGCTAAAGTATTAAAAAGGCCATGAGTTATAAGATTCTCATGTCGAATTAATTGGTGCTAAAGTATTTAAAGGACATTAAATTACAATAATATAAAATTCAGATCTCTAGTATTTTGCTTTATCTAGCTGTAGATTTATTTTGAGAGATATGTAAATAATTTATATATATATATATATATAAGTATTTAATTTTATCATTTTATAAAATTATTGACAGAAAAATGAACTCATCCCGAATCCGATTACATCAATATGTAAAATTTAATATGTGGTCTCGTGCCATATATAAATTATAAGAATAAGATATTATATTAATATCTTAATTATAGGGTTTAAATAAATATTACTTGTTGGATAAGTTTGGTCAATTAGGGTTTCTGATAACTACCACGTTGATAGAACGTGTATAAATATATCTACATCAGAAACTGGTCCTCTCACCACCGATAAAAGAATTCACAGAATTATATTCTCTATCACCTCACGGACGGTTCTGTGCTAAGGAAACGGTCAGGGGAGAGAAACCAATTTCTTCATCATCGATTGCTATGGCTTATCAAGGTTAGTATTCCTATTCACATGAATGTGAAAATCATGAAGTTCTAGATCTGTGCTTAAGTTATGTTTACATGTGGTATCAGAGCATGGTTTAAGAAATTCATGATTTTTCATTCCTTTATGAACCGTGAATATTAAAAGCTCTCACAATACTCACGAACACACTCTTCAGATAATTCGAATACACACTCTTTAAGTGACTCGTATTGATTAATTTGAAAGAAAATATGTTATCATTGAAGTTGGTCTTCATAATTAACATAAAAAAGGGTTACACGGTTGGAAAGGCTCCAAAAATCAATCATATCTCCAATCACCCTTAATCTAAATTCAACTATTTCTGTCCCAAGTTGAGTAATATCACAGCCGCACTAGCCTATAATTTGTTCCGTGACAAACAGAAATCTACCGATTGACTGAGAAATTTTATGAAAATTAAAAAATTGTAATCTTCATCTAAAATAAAAATTAATTAATTGAAGTAGCCGGTTTACTTGGCCTAATCGACAGCGTGGTGACCATCTCGTATTTTAAGAATTTTAAAGCATTTGAATTATCATGTACCAACAAAAGGCCGAATTGGAATCTCTCCAATTTGATTAAAATATTCGTGGACAACACATATTTTAATTTTTAAGTAATAACTAACACAATCACACGTTTTATTTAAAAAATAAATAAAAGTATCACGCGTAGTAGCCGTATCCAAAAGTTGTACCCTCAAACGAAGAGGCGTAGTTTGGCCGTATTCTTAGTTTATTTAATGGAAAGTTGGTATTAGACTATTAGTTAGGTTTTTAGATGGTATGCAGATAATGTTAGGTTTTTAGTGCCATGACCAAACATGTATTATGTGCTGCCTAAAACTAAAATTATTACAACGATTTTAGACGGTTATTAAAAGAATATAATTACTTACATCAATTTCCAAGTGCTTTTTGAGTAGTTCATTTGTTATTGTATAAGTGAGACATAGTAATTCTTATGATGTTTCTTCGTTGTTTTTACTCCACGTGAAATTATAAATTTTGTTCGATTGAGTTGTTGGAAATATGGTTTTATGCCATATCTGAAAATTATTATTTAATTAAATATTTATTATTTAATTAAAATAATAATTGGATGTTAATCTACATCTCGAGTAGATCAACGTGATATACTTGAAGTCTCAAAACCGATTTCCGGTGAGTGAGATATTGTATGTCAAAGTTTGGATGTTGAAGAGGGAAAATCAGTTTCAACTTCTGCGTTCAACGATTGCGGCCACCTACCGCAGCCGCCGGAGTTGACTGCCTTCCGTTCACACCGGCCGTTCACACCGGCCGTTCACACTTGGTTTAACACCTATAAATATGGGTGTGTTGTGAGCTTCATAACTCACAACTTACGAATCATAATACACAACTCACAACTCACAACATATTCTGCATTCTGAATTCCACCTCATCCTAGAGGTTCTAGCTCAGTTCTTGATTCTTATTCAGTTCGCCGGAGCTCGCCGGATTGTGGTGCTACATCCGACGAGACGAAGTCGTTTTACCTTTGGGGGAGATACGCCAAACCGAAGAGCACTACCGGGGCGATAATCTTCTTGCGGGAAGAGATTCATCTCGACTCGACTTAGTTTATACGTATAATTTATTTATACAGTATATTTCAGTTGTATACATTTATTTGAGTTGTAATTTCTCAAATTATTTTCTTTGTAATATTTTCAATTATTTTGAATTGTAATATCTCAAAATATTTATTTTGTAATATCTCGATCGTGTACCCGGTTCTAACAATCGCAAGAAGATTATTTCTCTGCCGTTGATACACGTTCGAGAAATGGCTCACACCGACGTCAATATGGACGGCTCCACCACCTCTGCAACCATCGGTTCAACCACGTCGTCAATATTTTCCTCGTTTGCATCAACGGGGGCTTCATCGTCAACATCTAGAACTATTGGTCTTGCCGAGAAACCATCAACGTTCTCAGGCAAGAACTTCAAATATTGGCAAGAGAAGATGCTATTCTACCTCACAACCGTGGGGTTTGCCGGATTCTTAATGGAGGATAAACCTCCAACCCCGAGTGAAGGGGAAGGGGAGACAAGCCAAGAAATTCGTGCCGGATATTTGAATTGGTGTCGCGGCGACTACTTGTGCCGTAACACCGTTCTCATGTCTCTGGACGAACGGCTCTACCGTGTTTTCAAGGTTCATGAAACCGCGAAACAATTGTGGGAGGCCCTTGATCTAAAGTATCAAGTGGACAAGGCGAATACTACCAAGTATGTCGTTGCCAAATGGTTGGAATATAAAATGGTTGACTCCCGACCATTGATGGACCAAGTGGAAGAGTTCCAAAATCTTTCACATGAGGTTCAAGCCGAAGGGATGCCCTTGGCGGATGCATTGCTCGTTGCAATCATCATAGAGAAATTACCTCCTAGTTGGAGGAAATTTCAAAACCTTTTGAAGCATGAGCGCTCGGAGATGTCCGTGCCGATATTAATATCCAAGCTTCAAATGGAGGATCACGTGAGAAGTCGTGATCAAAAGGGAAAAGCTCCAATGGAGGCAAAGGCCAATCTCACCGAGAAAGGCGGTCCCTCCAACAAACGTGGTCGCCCTAACCCTAATAATAAGGGTAAAGGGAAGCAAGGCGGACATCAACCATCAAAGTTTGATGGTGTGTGTTTTAATTGTGACAAACAAGGTCACATGGCTAAGGATTGCCGCAAGCCAAAGCGGAAGAAGGCAAAGAGCAACGTGAACAACGTCGAGAAGGACTTCGACGATTGGAACCATGATGACTTTGCTGCCATGATCTTCGAGGTGAATCATGTGGATAATCCTAACGCTTGGTTCGTGGATACCGGCGCTACCGTCCATATATGCATAAATCGTGAGTTGTTCCACAACTACAATGAAGTGGAAAACAAAACGATAATGGAGGCTAGCGAGCGGACATCCCAAGTCCTTGGCATGGGAGATGTGATTCTTCAACTCACGTCGGGCGTGGAGATCACATTGAAAGACGTATTACACGTTCCAACTGTCCGAAAGAATTTAATTTCGGGCTTTAGGCTTACGAATAAGGATTTTGAATTGTTTTTCAAATCTGACTATGTTGTAATACGCAAGTGGGGAAAGTTCCTAGGGAAAAGGCTATGCCTCCGAAGGACTTTTCAAACTTGGAGTAAGAGCTTGTAAGCCTGCCAAGGCTAAAATCAATACAGATGCATCAACTTCTTCTGTTTACTTGATTGAGTGTTTTGATTTATGGCATTGTAGACTTGGACATGTTAATCTAAATGCTATAAAGAGATTAGTAAAAATGAATTTACTAAAAGTTGATGAATACAACTCACAAGAAAAATGTGAAGTTTGTGTTGAAGCCAAAATGGCTAAGTTACTGTTTAAATCGGTAGAAAGGAGCACTCAACCATTGGAACTTATTCACACAGATGTTTGTGATTTAAAGTTCGTGCAAACTAGAGGTGGCAAGAAGTACTTTATCACCTTTATAGACGATTGCACAAAGTATTGTTACCTTTACTTATTGAAAAGTAAAGATGAGGCTATTGAAGCTTTTAGAAACTTCAAAAATGAAGCCGAGAATCAACTTGGATGTCGAATTAAGATGGTTCGAAGTGATAGAGGTGGAGAATATGTAGCTCCGTTTGCTGAATTATGCAACGAAAGTGGTATAATACATCAAACTACGGCACCTTATTCACCACAATCTAACGGCGTTGCTGAACGCAAGAACCGAACTCTTAAGGAGATGATGAATGCCTTGTTGATTAGTTCAGGATTGACCCAGAACATGTGGGGGGGAAGCTGTCTTAACGGCCAACTATATCTTGAACAAGATTCCACTCAAAGGGAAAGATGTAACTTCCTATGAGCTATGGAAAGGAAGGAAACCTTCGTATAAATACCTCAAAGTGTGGGGGTGTTTAGCCAAGGTAGAAGTGCCTTTACCAAAGCAAGTTACAATAGGACCTAAAACGGTGGATTGTATCTTCATTGGTTATGCACTTAATAGCAGTGCTTATCGTTTTATAGTGCACAGGTCGGAGATACCTGATATACATGTTGGGACAACGATAGAATCAAGGAATGCTATATTCTTTGAAAATATATATCCTAACAAGGATATAGTTACATCGAACTCTAATGATGGAGTTGATGATGTTGCTACAGGTTCTAAACCTATGGAAGTAGCTAGTAATTCTACTCAAGTAGATGATGCCACGGGTTCTAATCTTGTACCACCTAATAGGAAAAGACCAAGGTCTAAACCTATGGATGTAGAATCGAGACGTGGGGAACGAGTTAGAAAAGCTAATGTCTATGGACCGGATTATGTTGTCTTGATGCTAGATGGCGAACCGGTGACGATTAAAGAAGCTATGTCTGGCTCAGATGCAGCTCTCTGGAAAGAAGCCATCGATATTGAGATTGATTCCATTACGCAGAATCATACTTGGGTGCTAGTAGATCTACCACCTGGTGCTAAAGCTTTAGGATGCAAATGGATCCTAAAGAAGAAGTACAAATCTGATGGTACTATAGATAAGTACAAAGCCCGACTTGTCGTTCAAGGTTTCAGGCAGAAAGAAGGGTACGATTTCTTCGATACCTATTCACCTGTGACTAGACTAACATCTATTCGGATGCTTCTCGCTATTGCTGCCTTGCATAATCTCGAGATTCACCAAATGGATGTGAAAACTGCGTTCTTGTATGGTGAGTTGGAAGATGAAATATATATGAAGCAACCTGTAGGGTTTGTAGTACCTGGGCAAGAGCACAAAGTATGCAAACTTCAAAGGTCTTTATATGGGTTGAAGCAAGCACCGCTTCAATGGCATTTAAAATTTGACAGTGTAATGTTGTCAAATGGATTCAGAATCAATGAGTGCGATAAATGTGTCTACATTAAGAATTCTAATAACGGATATGTTATTGTTTGTCTTTATGTAGATGACATGCTCATCATGGGAAGTAATTCCCGAGTGATTCAAGAAACCAAAGGCATGCTAAGTAAAAATTTTAGCATGAAAGATATGGGCTTAGCTGATGTTATCCTTGGAATTAAAATTCTAAGAAGACCTGATGGTATTACTATAACACAATCTCACTACGTTGAGAAAGCGTTAAAGAAATTCAACGCTTTTGACAAGCCAATAGCTAAGACACCATGGGAACCTAGTGTGCATTTGAGTGTACACAAGGGAGAACCTGTTGACGCGTTAGAATATGCGAAGATTATTGGGAGCCTGATGTATCTAACAAATTGCACTCGTCCCGATATAGCATGCTCGGTCAACAAGTTGAGCAGCTTTACAGCTAACCCTAGTAATGAACATTGGAAAGCTCTTGAAAGGGTTTTGAGATATTTGAAATATACTCAAAACTATGCGATTCATTATACTAGGGAACCCTCTGTACTTGAAGGGTACTGTGATGCAAATTGGATATCTGATGCCAAAGACTCGTTTTCAACGAGCGGTTATGTATTCACTGTGGGGGGTGGTGCTGTGTCTTGGAAATCCAAGAAGCAAACATGTATTGCTAGATCGACCATGGAATCAGAATTCATAGCTTTGGATAAAGCTGGTGAAGAAGCCGAGTGGCTTAAAAAATTTCCTCGAGGATATTCCATGTTGGTCGAAACCTGTGTCGTCCGTAATAATTCATTGTGATAGTCAAGCTGCTATCAGACGAGCACAAAATCATTTGTATAACGGTAAGTCGAGACATATTCGTCGACGTCATAATACCGTGAGACATTTGATCACTAGTAGAGTTATCTCAATTGATTATATAAGATCAATTGATAACATAGCGGATCCTTTGACAAAAAGTATCCATCGAGATCAGATGTATAAACTGTTAGGGGGAATGGGTTTGAAGTCCACAAATTAAGGATAATCATAGTGGAAACCCAACCATGATGACTGGAGGATCCCAAGAACTTGGTTCAATGGGACAACTAAGCTATGAAAATCCGTGTGTTGAACACTCGAATTGCCTATTCCTTGTAGAACAGTGAGCGTTCGGAAACCTGCACGTGGTGAGGTTAAGTCTTTGACTTTTAATGACTCTAGAACTCCTCGAAGAGGACAAGTATAGCAGGATACTTGAGTTAAGAGTCACCTATGTAAGTGTGAAGTGGGGCCGCTTCGATTGAAACACTTATGAATCCAAAGGGGTGTTCCAAGGCCTGTAATGGACACAAACGTGAGAACGAATAAGGATTGAAGCAATATTGTGTCAATATTGTTGACTCAGTATACACCGAGGAGGACTAGTTCAAGGAACACAATCCACTAGGCCGCCGGTATACTCGATAATATTGACTATGGCAGGTTCAAAGCCACAAGCTACCTTTCCAAATGCAATGTTGTTTCTTAAGAGAACTGAGCTAATTGTCTGCATACATTCGCATACTGATTTCTCACTCATGTGGGGGATTGTTGGAAATATGGTTTTATGCCATATCTGAAAATTATTATTTAATTAAATATTTATTATTTAATTAAAATAATAATTGGATGTTAATCTACATCTCGAGTAGATCAACGTGATATACTTGAAGTCTCAAAACCGATTTCCGGTGAGTGAGATATTGTATGTCAAAGTTTGGATGTTGAAGAGGGAAAATCAGTTTCAACTTCTGCGTTCAACGATTGCGGCCACCTACCGCAGCCGCCGGAGTTGACTGCCTTCCGTTCACACCGGCCGTTCACACCGGCCGTTCACACTTGGTTTAACACCTATAAATATGGGTGTGTTGTGAGCTTCATAACTCACAACTTACGAATCATAATACACAACTCACAACTCACAACATATTCTGCATTCTGAATTCCACCTCATCCTAGAGGTTCTAGCTCAGTTCTTGATTCTTATTCAGTTCGCCGGAGCTCGCCGGATTGTGGTGCTACATCCGACGAGACGAAGTCGTTTTACCTTTGGGGGAGATACGCCAAACCGAAGAGCACTACCGGGGCGATAATCTTCTTGCGGGAAGAGATTCATCTCGACTCGACTTAGTTTATACGTATAATTTATTTATACAGTATATTTCAGTTGTATACATTTATTTGAGTTGTAATTTCTCAAATTATTTTCTTTGTAATATTTTCAATTATTTTGAATTGTAATATCTCAAAATATTTATTTTGTAATATCTCGATCGTGTACCCGGTTCTAACATGAGTCGAATCAGATCATTAATATTGTACATAGTGGAACATATTTTTTTTATTAGTATTGATTTTAGGGTTAATTACGCCAAAACTCATGAACTATACCCTAATTTTTAAAATTTTCATGAACTTTTTTTTTATCAACAATTCCTTGAATTTATGAGGTTGAACAATTTTTCCATACTTTTTTCTCTGATGAATCTCCGAGTTGACATGTCGCCTACGTGGTAATACTAAGCTGACATGGCGCCTACTTGAACTGAAAAATTGACACTTAGAAAAAAAAAACAAAAAAATAGACAAAAAATCATTCCATTTCTCGCTGGCAGCCATGGCTCGCTCCAGCCATTACAGCCGCCACCACATGTGGCTGCTCCTCCACTGCCGCCTCTCTCCCCCCCCCCACCACACCTCTCTCTCTGCCGCCTCTGAAGAGCTTCCCCATGGTTGTTTTCCTTTCACAATTCTGCATTATATAACTACAACTCATGAAAATTCCTAAATGGCGTGCTTTCATACTAACACAGACTATATAGGCCCATTAAATCCTACTGGATATCATAAGCCCATATAATTAGTTAGGTCCAATACATGTTAGATTTAAGCCCATCAACGATCAATTAATGAAAATTGGTTTTGTACCGTAATTTATCATTCTATGAAATCCATGTTTGAATAGGAATTCCTCACCCGAATTCTATCAAATGTACTCCACGCTAAGTAAACAGTACGTATGTAGCGATGAATGAGTTTTGTTATAATGAGAGGCATATCCATTACTCCATCTCTCTCAATTCAATAGGCCAGTCTTGACAAGACATAGACACAAATATTAAAAATCAAATACTATATATGTCCCATCACAAATGTCCCACTTTTCATAATGGGACGTCTCATTACAAATGTCTTATTTATTTTTTGGCAATATATTCACTCTCTCTATCTAATACTCCCTCCGTCCCATTAATAAAGACATAGGTCTTTTGGGCACGGAGATTAAGGAGAGGTAGATTAGTTGTTAAAGTGTTGTGGCCCACCACTATTAGTGTAGTTGATTAGTTTTAATTTAGTGTATTTATTTATTTCTATTTAATGTTTTAGTTGAATTTTAAATTTTTTTAATTTCATTAATTTTGAAAATTTTAATTAATTTAAATGAATTAAATAAAAAATATTGTCCAACCACCACCTCCGACAACCACCACCGCCGCCTTCGACAACCACCACCGCCACCTCCGACACCACCGCCACCTCACAAATTCAACCCCCAATTCATACCCAAAATCGAAACCCAAATTCAACCCCCAAATCAAACCCAGAAATCAAACCCAGAAATTCAACCCCCAAATCCAACCACCACCTCCGACAACCACCACCGCCGCCTACGACAACCACCACCACCACCTCAGAAATTCAACCCCCAAATCAAACCCAAAATCGAACCTGCAAAATCGAATCGCGGCAAACCCTAGCCCCTAACCCAAAAATCGAATCGCGGTAGACACAGAGTCTAGGGAGAGAGAGATGAGCGAGAGAGATGAGGGAGAACCGAGAGGGGAAGAGAGAGGAGTCGGACAGAGAGAGATGCGAGGGGAAGAAGGAAGGCGGTCGCGGCGCGGCCCCAGAGCCACCGTCGGCTGGAGAAGAAGAAGCAGGCGGCGGCGGAGAAGGAGAAGAGAGAGGGATGGGCGCCGCGCTGCAAACCCTAGTCCACCGGCGAGGAGAGAGAAAACAAAGGAGAGGAGGCAAATGATTCCGTCGGAGGAAGCAAAGCCACCGCTGCTGTGCAGTCGAAAGGAAAAGAGAGGGGGGTGGGTGACGGCTGTTCGGCCGGAGAAGAAGCAGCAGGCGGCGGCTGCACCACTGAGGCGACGTCTTCGTCGGGCGAGAGAGAGAGAGAGAGAGAGAGGGCGAGATGGGGATGGATACCGCCGGCCTTCGTCGGGAGGTGTTGTGGTCAGGGCGGCGCCGGCGGCGAGAGAGCCGAGAGAGAGAGAGGGGGTCGATTCTGGGAGAGAGAGGCCGAGTTATAAAATTAGTTTAGGGTTTTTTTGTCTTATTTATACTTTAATTAAGGTGCAATTAATTAGTGTATATTAAAGCCTAATTCTTTCCTTATTTGGAAGTGTGTCTTTATTATTGGGACACCCCAATAAGGAAAGTGTGTCTTCAATAATGGGACGGATGGAGTATTTAAATAATTTTCATCAACCCACTTGATCTACTTTATACTCATTTTTTAATTTTCGTGTCCAAAAGTATTGGAACGGAGGGAGTAGTTATAAAATAGGAGTGATAAAGTAGCTTTTTTTAGGGTAAATTTGTGAAGAAAATAGGAGAGCGAAATGAATATTATTTTTTAATTGAAAAAAGAGATGATTTTGTGGGAGCAACAATGATATTTGGTGTAAATAATAAGTTGTATGAGGATGTTTGTTATGTACTATAATTTTTTTATTTTAGAAAATGACTTAATAAATTGGGACGTCTAAATAAAGAAACATGATCAATTAAATTGGAATGGGGGAAGTATGATTCTCGTGTGCTACCAATCCTAGCTAATGAAAATTTTAAAAAGAATTTCGAGAATAGTGGCAATAATTTTAATTTTTGATGACAAGTTGCGAAGACAAGTACGCAATAACAACAACAATAATATATAGTGAAATAATTTGGCAAATATGCGTTTCATTGACTACAGCGATTGCGAAATAATTTGGCAAAAAATGTGTTTCAATAACGCATCGATTTTTTAATTTTTTGAATTTATTCTTTTCATTTCATTTCATTTAATTTGACATGATCTATTTTCATTTTCGATAATCATTACATTAAATATGAACTGAAATAATTGTACCAAAAAGGAGGAGGTGAAGAGGGAGGTGGAACGTAGAGAGTATTATAATTGAAAATTTGATCTCAAAAAACAAGTAAAAGAAAAAGAAACTAATCTAAAAGATGAAGTGAAAAACAAAACTGATCTCAAAATAACTCTATTTTTGATATAGGAGTAAAAGATTTTAGATGTGTGAAAACAAATCAAAAGAGCACACTCAAAGCGGTCCAGTTCCGGCGTTCAGCTGAAATGGTAGTCGAAGGAGATGCAACGGAGCCGCTACCACTACTCGAGTGGGACGAATTCCGCCGCGTTGCCGCCGTATCACCGCAGCCACCATGGTCAATTGTCGCCATCAGAAACCTCCCAAAACACGAGCTCGACAATCCCCCAATCGTTTTCCCTCCCATCGACCATGAAAATCTTCACATTTCTCCCCAATCACCTCCTTCTCCATACCAGAGCTACAACATTCACGCCGGAAATCGCCAGATTTCGTTTTCGGATTCCGATTCGGACTCCGATTTGAACTCGTCGTCCACATTTTCACCGTCGGATTCGAGTCCGCCGCCGCGCTCCCCAATTTCTTCGGCGAGGCCGGCGGATGCGGCCGGATGGTTCGGTTTGTGGGCGGAGCTATTGAATTCCAAGGTGAATATCACGGTGCGGTTCCTCCGCAGTGCGTTGACCGCATCGAAAGGGGCGCTGTTGACTTATCGGTCCGTGGCGTTCGCGGCCGTTCTGGCGGCGGTTTTGTATTTCCGGCGACGGAGGAGACTACGCGGCGGAGAAGAGAGCAGGGACCGGCTCGTTGGCATGATCAGAAAAAGAGATGAGGTATGCGAACGCGTTAGGATTTGGGTAGTGAACCGCTTGCTCCTCCAACTGTTCGTGATAATGTCTTGTGTCAACAGAAATTTGCAATTTGGAAGATAATTTAATTTGAAAAATTTGTTTTGCAGAAAATCAATGAGCTGTTGGATCAAATATCGCGGATGAATCAGATGCTGATTGCAATTAAAAAAACTCCAACTTCTTAGGTGGTTGCAGAAATTTGAAGGAATGATTTAGTGGAAGTGCTATAAACATTGTACAAATTGTGTTCTTGCTTCTTATCCCTAGTTAATCTGGGGATTATATGTAACACGGTATATGGGAAGTTGCTTCTTTGCAACAATAGGAATAGGAAAGATCAATTGTGATGATATACTAATGTTTTTGGTCTTGGCATGAAAATTAGGGCCAAAGATTACTCTTTTGAAGGGTAATTGTAGCACTTGATATTTACCATCATTTTAGCCCTTTTCGTTACTTGGCAACATGTGAGAAGCTTTTAGTTTTATCCAACCCAAGAAAAACAAGGATGAAACTTTATTTTCAAGTCATTGTCATTCCCTTCGTCGCTGGTAATCAACTAATAAAATCTGCGAATAATGTAACAAACACGGCAGTCAAATGATATATGGAGTATTATCTTTGAATTTGTAGCACTAGCAACTTCTGCCAGTTAAATAAATGTTGTATCAAATAGGAGTATTTCATAATGTGTAATAGTACATTGTGCTCGCATTCGAAGCCAGTGAAAGCTAAGCGACCATCTTTCCCCCCTTTAACTTTTGACTTGCACTATACCTAAACGAATGAAAAAGGTTAAAACAACAGCTATTTTTAAAGAACCACCAAAAACAAAAAATTTCACAAACGGTTTTTCTCCATGTTTTATGGCTTTACAGAACAGACAATCCAGATGAGGTCCAACAACCCCTTCGTATGGTTATCAACTGACAAGTGACGATGTCTTTGATCCACCCCGTATTCATGGAAGCGGTAAACTACAACAAGACAATATGCAACTCAGTCGTTACGCAAGTTCATACACAACAAAAATCATCAAGAATTCAGCAGCGTAAAGTCATTCAATAAAATTTCCAGTTACAGACACATTTACCACAAGGCGGAGCATTAAGCAAATTTAAAACCATACACAAGCTCAATGGATCCTAGTATCATTTTCAAAAGGCATTATTTTCCTTGGCAATGAGAATGTGGATGCATTAACAGTAAGCGATGTTGACTTACATGATGAAAATAAATAGATATAATGAGGCTGAGACAAATAAATAAATATAATGAAGACTCGCACGAAAATAATAAATACATGATGAAAACACTAAATATAATATGGAGTTCTTTGTAATATTAGTAAAATCAGGTTTCAACAAGATATATAATTCCCACATATGTACTTTTTTGGGTCACCTTACTTTCTGTATGTTCCTTCAGTCTGACTTAAGTTAGGATGCAAAATATTACTGAATATGTTGAGGGTTTCAGTTAGTTTCCTGCTTTGGATAGAAAGAAAAAAAAAATAGAAGCAATCAATTTTATTTACTTTTTTTTAGAGAAATCTTATTTACTTTTTTTAAGTCAATGTATATTGAACATTAGTGACATTATTGTACTTTGTCTAATAGACTGTGATTGCAAAGGATGACTCTAGGTTTGAAACAAAAGCGAGTAGAGTTATGGAGTAGTTTAAATTGTAGGAAAGCTGAAAATCGGTAAGGAAAATGAAAGTCTTCCGTTTACATGTAAACAGTAAAAACAAAATCATGGGAATATATTGAAGCCAGAATATATAAGTTATTAGCAGCTAAACGAACCACTTGACTTCTCACTGTCATTGTGATCAATTAAATCATCTTAGGTTGGTGGAGCAAAGTTTATCAGTATAGCCTAAGCAAACGTATTAAGACAAAAGATCACAGTTGAAACTTGAAAGTGGACAGTAACTAATGCTTCGAACCAATTCACACTTGAGGAAAAAATGATTTTAACATTAAGGTAATGGATGGATAGAACTAAAGAGATATTGCAATCATTAGTAGTGAGCAACATATTCTTAAAATACCTTGATCTGGTAGCCATAAATAGCAGCACAAGAAGCAAGCAACAAACTCAGTATAAATTCAATATGAATAAATAGTTTGAATGAAATCCAGATCAAGTACCCCAAAACAACACTTCCAAGATCAGTAAATATAGCCAAATCAAGTAAGTAAACAATGATCTAAAGGAAAATTCAAAACAGAGACTGTCACAAACTCAAAAGCCAAGTAGATATTTACCTGCAAGATGTTCTCAAAGGTGACGGCAGGGTAGCTAGCTCTGAGGTTCAGTGGTGTGGTGAGCTGCATGCCGAATATCAAACTGATCTACATTCACCAAAGGAGCAACAGTTTCATTCCTGATCCTCTTAATGTTTGGGCTAACCAACCCCCTATGCCTAAACCCATACAAGTTCAAAACTTGATTATCTGCAAAGTTGAAAGCTCTCTCCATACTCTTCAAACACCTCTCCACTGGATAATCCCCATAGCTACCACAGGGCTTGCAGCCCACAAAATGCGTCACAAACGGCCACCTCTCATCGCCCAATCCCGGGTGGTACTTCTCAATCATCTCCTCGTACCGATCCACCAAACCTTCCCAAAACCCATGCAAGTAAAAGGAGTTCTCCACAAACACCTTGCTCATCCACTGCTCCTGCGAAAGCAGCAAGTATATCAAAGCAGACTGATCATCTGCCTCAAATGCCGGCCGGCCCTTCAGATTGGCCGTCAAGATCTTTCCAGCCTCCTCACGTAATGGACCCTTGGGCCCCATCGGGGACCAAGAATCCAACAAATCCAACGACCACTGGCAGTTCCGGAACAGGAAACTGCCCGTGTTCAACGCAATCCACGACTTCTGCTCGAACAACAAATCAGGATATCCATGGATCACCATGTTATGATCCTTATACTTAGAAACAGGAATCTCAAACACCATGTCTGTAAACAAAGCATCACTATCCATCCACCAAATCCACTCCACCTCCGGATGCGACAACATCAAGCGCCGGAGCAACGGCAGTTTGGCCCAATACCCTGCCAATTCCTTATCTAAATGAGCCATGTTATACACGATCTCAATCCCATGAAGCCTACAATAATCAATCTTGTTTTTCAGAGCCTTCAACAAATAATGATCACCAATTGCATTGTCACAAGGAGTCGGCTGCGAACCAGTCACTAGCAGAAACCTAGGTTTTCCATTAACATAACTCGGAAATTGAGGGTTTTTCTCAAGCCATACCTTACGATCTTGGTCCCACGTGCTGATTCTCGGTCCCAAACTGAAAGTATCATTCAGGCCGAGAAACTGCTCGGGCCCGTCGTCCGGGTCAGTCGGATCCTTGTCGGATCGGATCTCCGCGAGAATCCGATTCGTTTCTTCAATCAGATGCTGATTCTCCGCGTCAGCTTCCGAAGAAACGAGGTTCCCGAGCCCGATTGTGCCGCGAAGCACCAGAATCGTGACGAAGCCGCAAAGGATAGTGATCTTAATGTTGTTGAACGTCTTGTGGATCTGCCGCCCCCGCGGCAGCAGAGACGCGGCACGGCTGCGCGCTCCTCCGTTCACGGCGGCGTTGGCCGTCGGAAGCCCGCCGGAGCCCCGTTTCTGAGCGGAGAACGCTCCCTCCGATCCCATCTACTCGGATTCAAGCCCCCGAGTAAGAAAAAGGTAGGGTTTATGAACAGTACGAATGTGGGTTTAGTAAGTCTTCTTCGCTTCAGAAAATCAGCATGCACACACTCCACCCCAGTCTTCCTTTCACTCTATCTCTCCCCCCTCTCTCTCTAGGAAAAATGGGATGAATGTGGAGAAGAGGAAGTGGAGATGAAGAAGGAAGCAGCACCGACTGCGTTTCGGTTTTTCTTTCTTCTTTTCTTTTTCTAATGGCTTCTTAGATTAATTTAATTGGGGGATTTGAATTTTTTAATCAATTTTTGAGGGGGTCAGTTTGGAAATTGAATAATATAATACGACGACGGCGATGAATGGGGGCGACAAAGCCGCTGTTTATGGGCTGGATTTCACGCGTCTGTGTGAAGCATTTTTTTTTAGTTTGTTTCTTTTTTGACTCTTTGTCTCAATTTCTTGCTTGCTTCCGTGGATTTTCTTTTCCAACCATTTTTGGCAAAATAGTACTCGTAATTAATTAATTCCTAACATTTGATTCATTTATGTTTGGCAAAATAGCATCAAAATCTTTGTGGTTTTGCGAAATTCGCATATTTCCCTTGATTTTCAAAAGGTAGTGATAAAATCTTTAACCGTTGCTCCGATTCTCATTTTTTACGTTTTCCGGCCATTAATTGGATGACGTGTCACCAACGTGGCACACTAATGCTGAGTAGATTAATTAGAAGCTAAACGACGTCGTTTTGCATCTAACATAATAGCGTCAAAATCCCTGAAATTTGGCGCGATTCTCATTTTTCCCTATTAACACTTTTTCCCTTGACCTTAAAATGATGCTTTCTCGTCGTTTTGCTGAGCTTCTTGTCGAGGGCGTTGGTTTGGTTGAGGGAACAAGGCAGTCGGGGGTTGTGTGCCGTCGTTTGACTTAGGGGCAGAGTTGAGAGAGATGAGGGAGGCTGGGGTCGGCGGTGGCGGTGTCGCTGCACTGCCCAGCCAAGGGCGGATGGGAGAGGACAGAGAGGGAGATTCAGAGGGTGTTTCAGTTTGAGGGAGTACAGACGAAGGACGAGACCGACGCTCCTCGCCGGAGTTACAGCGGTGGCCGCCTCGTGCTTGTGTGTCCGCGGCTGCCGGAGGAGAAAAGAGGAGAGGTGATCTGTAAAGAGATGAGAGAGGGGTTAGCGGGAGAGAGACGACTGGTGGCCTGATCGCGGCGGCCGGAGGAGAAGAGAGGAGATGAGCAGATCATCTCTGAAGAACCCTAATTTTATTTAAAACGACGACGTTTAATGTTCTCACTTAAACACAGTCAGCGATTCGCCGGAAATTTAATCCTACATGGATTTCTGACAGCCATGTCAGCATAAGTTTAGGGGCCGATCAATTTTATGGGCAAAATAAAAATCGGATTTAAGTTCAAGGATTTAATCACTATCTTTTGAAGGTCAAGGGAAATATGCAAATTTCGCAAAACCACAAGGATTTTGGTGCTATTTCCCCTTTATGTTTTATACGTCACTTTTGGATATTATTTCCTTTGATTTTGTGATTTCGTAACTTGTAGAGTTAATGTCGAACAAATTAAGTACTACATAGTATTTATTAAGTGTCCACCCTAAATGATCATTGTAAATTTATTATTCATATGGTGTATAATACTAGTATTCTTTAAATTTGTTATTTAATCACGATGGTGATTTAGCAAAGAAACACTACATCATTTTGAAGAAAAAAACACAAATTTTGGCCACGTATTTAACAAAAACAAAATTTGGTCATTTTTTATATATATTTTAGGGCTATTTTGCTCTTAATTAGGAGCAGACCGGATTCGAGTTTGTGCGCATTATGTATATTTTGCACTATTAGTGCCAAAAATACCAATTGCCAACGATTACACCTGAATAGCACAATTGGCACTAATAGTGACAAGCATATGACACGACTGACACTATTAGTGCTATTTATACCAACTACCAGCGATCGCGGGAAAGTCAACGACCGCGCCTGAATGACACAATTGGCATTATTAGTGCCATTTGTACCAATTGCCAGTGATTGCGGAAAAGTTAGTGGTCGCGCCTGAATGACACAATTGATATTATCTGTGTTATTTGTATTATCCTAACCCGCGAGCCCAATTTGACCCTAAGCTCAATCCACGTGTGCATAACCCTAACTCAATCTATTTAATTAAGGGCAAAATAGTCTTACAACATAAAAAATGATTAAAATTTGTGTTTTTCAGATGAGTGATCAAATATTATGTTTGATTATTCAGTATGGCTTATCTCAAATAACCAATAATCAAGCATCTCGTGCGTTGCAAACTATGCGCAACATTGGACATTCTTAAATAACTCATCTTCTTCAAATGGCAATTGATATTTGAAGAAATTTTAAAAGAGTGGATTTGAAAGTCCTTGTTTGAATTTAGAGCGTTTTTTTTTTTTTTGCAATTCTTTGGATCTATAAAATTTAGATAAATATGGTACTAAACTCTAAACTAAACTATATCGATTTTATAAAAAAAAATATTCTAAATTATACTCCAAAATTATTAGATTTGTATCAAAAATATATTGCATTCATTTTCCGGTCTCCAAAATCATGATGTGGTTCGTCATATACTGCCGTATAATTTATATTTTATTTTTGTAAATGACATAGTACAAAATCACGTGTTTTACTGTCATATCATTTAAAAAAATTAAGTCGATATTGGATAAACTGACATTCAACGCGCATCAATTGACGTGATACAAAATAACATTATTTTTTAAATGATATTACAAAATAACATCGTTTTGTGTCATGTCATTTAAAATAATAAAATATAAATTATACGATGATATTTAGCGAGCTATGTCGTAATTTCGAAGATCAAAAAATGAATGCGAGATAATTTTAATACAAATCTAATAATTTGAAGTTTTTAAAACTATTTTTTATAATTCGAGATATTTTTAGTAAAGCGAATATAGTTTGAAAATTTATCCTAAAATTTATTTAGGTTGGAATATTGAAGGTAGAGAGCATAAAATTCAATTGACATTTGACATGTGATCGTGATTCGTGAAATGTATATATTAGTGTTGGGTGAGCGAATTGCGTGGGGATCCTCCCATGTGTTTCCATTTACTCTTCTCACGTTTGGTGCGCCACTCTCCAAATCTATATAAATATAAATAATTTATGTTTTTTCTTAACTAAATTATTAGTTCTTCCGTCGCACTATAAATAAGACCTTTTTTTAAACATGAAAATTTAAAAATTATATTTTATGTGTAGGTGAAAAAATGAAAAAATATTTAAAGGATAAAACTTTTATTCAAAAAGAAAAGAGTTTTACTTATAGTGAGACACCCAAAATATAAAGAATCTCACTTATAGTAGGACGAATGGAGTATTTCCAATACATATTTCATTAAAGCCCCTGTCCAAATCTATATATACACATTTTTTTAATATATATTTGACATTTCATTTGGAGTATATATTTTTCTGGAAAAAAATTATTATTTTGACACATTAAACAGGACAGGCATGCACGCATTGCTCGGTTTGCATGAATTCATAGTTTCTTCATTTATTCATTTTTCTATAGGTATCTGGCCGCCCAATTATTGCTGTACAATTCAATGTAAAATGTAAAATTGAGTAAACCATTAACAAATCAAACAAATTATTTAAGAAAGATTGGTGGTTGTGATTTGTGAATAGTTCCCTTTTTGACTTTTTCGGACGAAGACAAAGAATTTGGGTGCTTCAAACTTTAGTGTTGTATTACTATATAACATATCAAAATAAAAGTATTTTTTTTTAATTCTCTCTATTTTCTCTTCTTTTTTATCTATGTTTTGATTCTTTTCTAAAAATCTATCAACATAAATTTATAAAAAAAATAATATATGGAAATTAAATTAAAGATCATGACAATAAATTGTTCAATAAATTATCTTTTCTATAACGTTTTTCCCGAAATAACATAAAACACATTTGCTGGGAATTTAGGACGTGCTTCATAGTTCATACATGACACAACGCAAATTGATGTTGACCCCCCACCCCCTAATTTACTGAAGCAGTGTCAATGATAATTAACTTTAATTCTCGCCTAAAAAAAAGAAAAAAACTTTAATTCTCTTAAGCAGATTTACTAAACCTATCATTTATTTAGAGAGGTAAACATATCAAATTTTTGATTAAGTGAAAGAAATCCCGTGTCAAATATCAGTTGGTATGAATTCAGATTTAAATTCAAATGAGATTATTTTTGAATCTGCGATTGAAAATACAATCGAAAATTGCGTAATGCCAATTCTAGTTGAATCCGACAATGATACGAAAG
Source organism: Salvia miltiorrhiza (assembly GCF_028751815.1). NCBI lineage: Eukaryota > Viridiplantae > Streptophyta > Magnoliopsida > Lamiales > Lamiaceae > Salvia > Salvia miltiorrhiza. Next base: position 51,349,253 of record NC_080390.1, read on the forward strand.
TTGAATCAGTAATGGCGTGAATTCAAGAGTATTGTAGATTCCAAAATGATAGTCAAAGTCTGGTTTACTCATCGAACTTTTGTGTGTATTCGTCGTTTGTAGAGATTTATTGTAATCAATAATAAAAAAAATATTTACATCTTCACATGAAAAGTATTCCAATCATCTCTTCAAAGGACATTCCGACTACACCTAAAGGCCTTTTTAGCGCAGTGGTTGTTCGATCAAATCAGATCATTCTCGGCATCCCGATCAGCCTTTGGCTACTTTTCGGCGCCGATCCGCTCAATTTCAAGGTGCGTGGAATTGTTTCTCTGATCCTTTCAAAATTTCATCTATTGCATTCTGCTTTGTGGTTGTTTGTAAATTCCTTCGTGTAGTAGTACTTAATCGATCGAAGTTCTAACGAACTAGCGTTAATTCGATTGATCTTGATTTGAATTTGTCGTTATTTGGTGCGGAATCGCAGGTCTCATTTCCTTGCAGAATTGGGGGAAAAGATGAGTCAAGTGTTCGAAGGTTACGAACGGCAGTACTGCGAGCTGTCTGCTAACTTATCCAAAAAGATTACTTCAGCTAGTCTCCTTGATGGAGGTGAGGCGGATGCGCTATTTTACGCAATTTTTTTATGCAATGATGATTAACTTTATGATTAATTTTCTCGTATATTCGACTGCAGTAGCTGAAATAAGTTCAGTCAACAAATTATATGTGCTTGACATAAAGTTTCTGAATTATGCTTCCCCATTGTAAGAGAATTTGGGATGTGATTTTGACATTGGTGCTAAAATTTGATCACGAACAGAGACTTGGCTTCTTACTACCATTGCAGTAAACTGTAAACTGGTACTGCAAGCAAGTTTGATACTGTTATATGTTTTCAATAATTTTCCATTTCTAAATGAGGTTAAGTTTGTAGAAAAAGACTTATTTACCATGAATACCATAACTCTGGGCTTTTATGTACTTAAGCAGCAGATAGAATTTAACTGATAGCTCATGAGAGAATTCTATAAGCAGAGCTCTCCATATATATATGTAGTATATGCTTTTGTGCATTGCTGGTTTTGCTGAATACACAACCTGTTGTTGCTGCAGAACAGAAAAAACAGAAAGTATCTGAAGTACAAGGACGATTGGAGGATGCTGAGGCATTGGTATTCTATATTATATCAATGACATATAATATAATGAATTCTAAAAATGTAAACTTACACTTTTAGCTTAATATCTAGATACGTAAAATGGATCTTGAAGCTAGGAGCTTGCCACCAAGTGTGAAGGCCATGCTTCTTGCCAAACTGAGAGAATATAAAACTGATTTGAACAATTTGAAATCGGAAGTGAAGAGAATCACATCAGCTAATGCCAATCAAGCTGCAAGAGATGAGTTGTTGGAATCTGGACTGACAGATACAATGGCGGTATTATCTTTTTTCCCTTTCTTGTTGCAGAAATGATACTTTATGCGGGATGATTGTTGTTTCACTATTTGAAACATCTGGTTAAATAGAAATGATCAACAAAGCCTTTAGTTCAGTTCCTTTTATCACTTTGCACCCTTTCTATATGTTCCACATTTCGTACTTTGAATATGATATTTTTCTGTACTTCTACTGTACTACACCATGTCCTTAAAATGTTTCTGCACATATAAAATTGTCTGAATAATTGAAACAATTGTATTGGCAATAGGACACTGTTTTCGGTCAGTTGCATTTGCATTTGGCTTTCCAAGAGTAAAACCTAATAATTGGAAACTTAGATTTGAATTGAATTTGCATATTGGGAAGTTTCTTTTGATGCCCCTCATGGGGTAACTGAGTTGGTGGGGCAAGTGAAGGCGGCAGTTGTAGGACTCGAATTCTAGTCCCTTGCTAACACCGCTTTATTTAATCTTTGTAGTATACTTGCCTAATGCAGTTTGCTCTTCTCGTGTGGTTTGTGGACATGGGATGCACTCCTTCTTAGTGGCTGAGTTCTTGTCAATCCGGGATAAAAAAAAACATCAGGAAAATCAAGATTTTAAAATAAAATAAAAAAGGATAAGCAAGATCTGGTGAAATTTCAAATCCTTAAGATTGAGAACATAACGATTGGAACATCTGCTTTAAATTATTTGCTTATGCCGTTTATGTTAAACAACAGAAGAAAACTTTTGAATGTACCTCTATCTTGATCTTAGACTCGCCAGATCAATTCTCAGCACTTGAGCAAAATTCAGTACCCTTCAGAGAACTGTTGAATCTTACTTGTTCTTCAGCTTGAAGAGAGCTAGATGGACAATTGAGTACAGTTAGTCCAGTGTGCCTGTCATATGTTTTCGACTGTCAATCTATAATAGAGATCATAGAATGTTGCAGGTATTACTTTCAAATGTTGACGCATGTTACCACTTATTCGATTCTCTAGTATGGCGGTTTCAATGTGGTTTTGACAGACTGTTTTATGTTTCCCCAGTATTGTTCCCTTTTTTTCTGCAAGAGATGCTTATGTTATTATTGCATCACATATGATATGTTACTGCCGGCCAAATTTCGCAGAACATTATTTCTTGAAAAGATTTAAAGTATATCCTACTGTGCAGGTATCAGCTGATCAAAAAGCAAGGTTGTTGATGTCAACTGAAAGACTAAATAAGACGGGTGAAAGGGTCAGGGATAGTAGAAAAACAATGCTCGAAACTGAGGAGCTTGGGGTCTCAATTCTTCACGATCTGCATCAACAACGCCAATCGCTTCTGCATGCACATGGCACAGTGAGTCTCATTCTCTCTAGCTTCTATTGTTGTGGTTTAAATTCTTACGCTTTCCCATCATTTTGGTTTTGTTTTGCTGAACCAAAATCTTCACGGAAGGTTCGCTTGTGCTACTAACATGAATAGTTAGTATAAGAATCAATCTCGTTACATACCTTCAGCAGTAAGCAATGAAGCATGAGACTGCTTGAGTTCAAAAGATTGATTTATTGATGGAATTATGGTCTGCAGCTTCATGGGGTGGATGACAACATAGGTCGGAGCAAAAAGATTCTCACTAATATTTCGAGAAGGATGAGCAGAAATAAGTGGATGATTGGAACAGTTATTGCAGTCTTGGTTATTGCAATTATTCTAATTCTTTACTTCAAGCTGACCCATTAGATCATCAGCTTTGATGATTGAAAATCCTATTTTGTTTTTCCACCGCAAGTGTGGATGTCTTAAAATACATCGTCTATTTATGATGTTGTGTGATTGTCGCTTTCCTGATTTTGTTGGACTTGATTTTTGTTAGTATTTTGTACCCAAGATATTATGGTAACTGTAACATGTTAAGGGTACATATTTTTTGTTTGATTTCTTTTTCTCCTAGCTCTACAACTTATACTCAATCTATCCATGAATTAAAAAAAAGTAGAGAGTTACTGAGAGAAAGGGCCTTACAAATTAAAAAGTGATGGGCATGTTTTCATGAACACATAAAATGATAAATTATGACTTATTTTTGTGGATGGAGGGAGTAATATATATAATAACACAAGCGTGACTCGACGTAGTATTTACAGTGATGCAAGCTTGTGACTCGATACTGTGTTTCAAGATGCAAACTTTGTCACTTTTTTCTTTGAAAGCGACGCAAACTTTGTGTTGATATAAATTTATAGATACACAAAATTGTGTCTCAACTCTCAATAAAGCATATAGAGCCACAAACTTGTCTCTCAATGTAAAGTCTATAGAGACGCGAACTACGAACATGTCTCAAAAATAAAAAAGGCTGTTCTTGATATTGACATTATAGAGACACAAGCTTGTGTGTTGATATAAAATTTAACATTAGGTTCTGAGTGGAGAGTGAAACTTGTGTCTTTTTATTGAGACAACTGGTTGGGTGTGGGTTACTGTTTATAAAAGTCTTGGAGATTTGTGTCTCCATATAGGATGTTAAAGGCATAAGTTTGAGTCTCAATAATAGTCTAGGAGACGATGATTTCCTACAGCGTCACTAAACTATTTCTACAGAGACACTAATAATGTCTTGATACACAAGCTGTTCTCGATAATTACTTCATAGAGAGACAAACTTGTTTCTGTGATACATATGCTTATGTCTCGATATCACCCAAATAGTTTTGGAGACTTGTGATGCTCTATAGCCTTTGTAGGCACAATACTGTGTCTCCAAGACTAATTGAGACACTAGCCTTTTTCTATAAACTGTATATTGAGACACAATCTGATGTCTTTAGTCAGACATGTTATTGTTTATATCATATAGCGAGACAAGCAATACATAATTCCAAAAATCTCTTATAGTACATTGTTTTTATCCTATGGAAATGTCTCGCAAGACCATTTACTGACATAAATAAATCATCTTTGTACTAAAGATGGTTTACCCGGAACCCTTCTATGTTCATTGCTTCAATCATTTGTGAGACACAACACTCGAAATTCAAAATCACAAAGCATTGAAGGGAAGTCCTTTTATTCCTGATGGATAAACACAACAAAGGCTACTCCTCAGATCTACTTCTTTAACATCTATACAAAGTGTAAGCTGTAATCTTGATTTCCAATAAACAATTTGTAAGAGAAGTTCATAAATATCAAATGTCTTGATTTCAGCATCAGTACTGAATTCCTACATGACTATCCGAAGGGTTAGCCTATCCAACAGTTGGGGTGACATTATCATCAGTTTGGATGAACAATCAGTTTCTTTGCCACTAAGCGGATGCCGGCATTTTGCTGAAAATCATAGGCAACCAAAGAGAAATAGGCATCAATAACATTCCCCGGAGTGAACAACGAATCCAGTTCAGCAACATCGAATCTACTAAACATAAGCTTCTGCATGGTTGAACTCTCCTTCTGGTATATCTCTGTTGTCCATCGGTTGATTCCACCGTCTGCTAAAGTTGGTAGGCTGTGTATTTACATAAAATAAATGTAAATATTCAATTATATCCAGCATCAATCACAAGCAACAACATTCAGCTATTTCTTGTTTGACAGTATCATATCATTCTTTTCTTGGTCCAGAAAGAAAGCAAATAGCAGTGCAATTAAAGTATAACCAAAAAAAAGGTTGCCAAAGGGCTTCACGTTTTTCATTCAGATTGTAGAACAAGTTAAAACAAAGAATAAAGGTAAAGAAGTTATATAAATGCCGATTAAATAAAGAAGAACTTACTGCAATCGGACAGTGGGAGAGTTGAAGAAGCCTTGCTTCCTGGTTACTACATGATGCCACTCAGAGGAGCTACCAGAATCAGTGGACAGCTTCTGGGCTAGCCTATCAGCTCCATCCAAAATATTGCACAAATTTGGTGATGCATCCACAACGAAATTCAAACGTGGCCGACCAGCATGATCTACAAACTTCGTGCTGATTCCAAAACGAACTTTCAGGCTTGCACATTTAAGTTGCAATGGGAAATTTTGGTGTAATATTTGTATTCTTTGAGTTCCACCGTAAAAGGGTGCAAGAGTAACAGATATTAAAGGTATTGAAACACCATCAGGCTCCAAGAAGTCATTACAGCTATAGGAACATCCATCCCCTACTGAAGTTGAAGACTCTTGAGATATTAAGGCATTTTTCTCTTCTTCCATACTGTCTTCAGGGAGAGGCTCCTCCATTCCAGCACGCATCCCACCCAAGTCAAATGGGCCAACACTTGCTGCATTGGGGTCAAGCGGCACATTCGCTTCACCAGCAGTACGTTCCACAAGCATATTCACTGAAGATGGAGATAATGTTGATGGAAATTCAATCTTCATTGGAGATGGCAACGGCGTTGATGGACATGCAAACTTGTCTCTAGATAATTGGATAATTTCATCCTTCCCAATTTGTTCAGTGGAATTTTTTCCATTAGTTCGACTTCTTGTGATTGCATTGGGAGAAACCCAGCTGTTATCAGTAAATATGTCTGGAAGGCTGGATTCCTGCAGTAAAGAAGAACCAATATATAGTTGATTCAACACTTCAATTGAACATTTGATAAGACTCAATTCACTGAGCTCGTGAATCCCATAAAAGCTACTCCTACAAGTTTGAGAAATTACCAAAAAAAGAACTGTTGCACAGTACTTAAGGACTTCAAGATTCATGCGTACATCATCCAGACTCCTGGAGAATAGCATCAAATAGTCAGTAAAGTAAAATTCCATATGCAGAAAGACAAAATCACAAGTCTCTTGGATCTTGAAATTTCAACAAACAATGTCTTCAAAGTTTGGAAAATAAACTCCAACTAGTTGGCTTCCTTAATAAAAATGTATTTATTCATACTCAAATGAGTAGGTAGTTATCAAATATCAAGCATGCCACAAGTTTTAGTTAGGCAAATAAAAAGCATTTGTGACTCAGGACATCCAGATTAGATAAAACTATAGATCTTTAAATCAAAAGATAGGACCTGACAGCGAAAATAAAGAGATCGCACTCACCTGTGTGTTTGCTTCCCAAGCCCAAAATAAGTTGCAAGAGTTGCCATCTGAAAGAAAATCTCAGCATCATTACTTAAAAACATATCAAGCATGCTCATAAATTAATTTTAATTAGTTATGTATGATGTACGAGGTCAACTTGTTCAGAATCAAAATCAATATGGGATTCTTGCTAAAATATTGACTAACAATCCTTGCCTTTCCTCTCTTCATCAAGCAGAGCAATGGAAAAGGGAAAAATGAATTTGATAAGCATCAATGCTTGATTTTTTGATAAATAAAAATTGCTCTGATGTGTATTTTAGAACTAGAGTTGAATCTTAAAAAATACAAACAGTTCTGACTACAGAAAAACTCTACCTTCATATCACCAGCTCTTCTTCCAAACTTTTGTGTTAACAGTGCTAGCGAATCAATAGTTCCTTTAGGCTCTGGAGCTGGCCTGTTAATCTCGGCAAATGCCTCTCGTATGCGAGCACAATCAAAACGCAATATGTTATGGCCAGCCCATATTCTTCCTGGTGTGTAAAACATGGAATAGTAATATCATATTAGAACTCAAAAATCTGAAACAACCGTACGAGGAAATCGAAAGAGTGGAGAAAAAACAATCTATAGTAAATCAACTTAAACACTGAAACTTTCTCTAGACTCGGTCACAACCCTAAATCATCACGAACCAAACATGAATTCCAAGCAAATGAATTAAGACACGGTGTTTCCTGTTTGAGATTATTTCATCTAATATCCAACACCCAATTATACCTAAATCACGTACTCGAAAACGTATGCTCCAAATGAATAAACGTAAACCCTACTTCTCAAATAGAGCTACAACTACAACAAACGACAATAGCAAATGCAATAAACACGCGAAAAACTGAATGACCAGCTCGTGGAATACAACTTGTCATTCTCAAAACACATGAACACACAGCTCAATCCCTAATTCACTATAAAACGAGAGATTACCGTGCAGCAGATCGTATACGAGATCTGCAATATCAGCAAAAGCCGGAGCAGAAACGACGGCGTCCTTGGTAATCCCGTTGCAGCGGACGGAGAGAGAAGTAATATGCGAGAGGTCAGCGGGGCGGATGAGGGTGGAGTAGCTCCGAAGCTCCACCAGCTTCCTGGGGCAAACCAGAATGGCTCCGAATTCCAGAATGGCGAAGCCCTGGCCGGTTCGGGTGGGAACAGTTGTCTCCACGTCGAAGAAGGCTATCTCGGATCTTTCTTCGGCCATTGTTTTGCAGTAATATTAGTTCGTTGGGAAAATTGGGCGCGAAATTGAAGATGATATATCTACGAGTACGGGCTATATATACTGTAGCTGTAGGTTTATAAAATACGGAGTGATGGAAATGGTAGCTTAGAGATGAAGAAGGATTGTGAGAATACGTGTGAAATGGGCACACGAAAAAAGGATGCGTGCGGTGTTACTGTTTTGCCCCTACACAACGAATTATCCTTTACTTGTACCCATATGGATGGGAGTTTCTATGTTCAAATTCATTTTATTCATCTATTAATCACTTCGACCTTCAATTTTAAATTTTTTATTTTATAAAGGAAACGAGGTGTAATTGGAGTTGATACGATATTATTGGGAGATACCGAGATTGGCTCTCACAAAAATTATCTTGAAATAGTCTTTTTATCTTTGTCGGTCAAAGTTTATATGAACATTTGATTTGGCATTTGAGTTCGAATCAAATATAAAATACTAATAGTTTGATTATCGCCTCAATGGTATGTATCCAAATTTAACAATTTTTTAGCTGCAAACAATTTAACATTATTTATTATTGTGTATATATTTGAGCATTGTCTTTATTATTTAAGGATAAAATAATAATTCTATCATGAAATAATATACAATATAAATTAACCCATAAAATACTGAACTTTCATCCATTTCTGGTTTTGCACACAAACTTTGAATTGTGGCGTGATAATTACTAAACTTTTGATTTTATCTGATTTTGCTACTAATCCAAATTCCGGCCAAATACCAAGCTAATATATAATATGGTGTGCCAATTTTGACGTGACGTATTTATTCTTGCGTGACAATTAGTTGGCAAAATAATATTTTTTATTTAATTTCTTATCAATAGAAAAAGAACGCAAAGCAAATAACTTAAATTGTCAATAATTTAATATATCAAATCAAATAATAGTATTTTTTTCAGTTGAATTAATTAATTGAATAAATTCAATAATAGTAAGGGGATTCTTAGAATTTAGGTATGTCAACTAAAGAACATTTTAATTATCAATAACTTAATATATAAAAAAAATTATTTAGCTAAGTAATAAAGTTTATTAAATTTTCATTATCTAAGGATTATTTTTTTATAAACTATATATATTTATACTATTTGAATGACTTCTATTTTATATATTGGAGAAATCAGTTGTGTAATAGTGAACTAGAAAAAAATTGATTTAAACTTGAGAATTAAAAAATATTATTATTTGATTTTATATATTAGTATTCTTTAAAAAAAAAGAAATTAACAATAAATACGTCTCGTCAAATATTGGCACGTCATATTAGCATGATATTTGACCGGAATTTCGATTAGTTGCAAAATCATATAAAATCTAAAGTTTAGTAATTTTCACGCTACAATTCAAAGTTTGTGTGCAAAACTAGAATTAGACGAAAATTCAGTATTTTATTGGCAATTAACCCTATAAATTATAGCTCATAAAATTTAGTAATTTACAAGACATAAAAAGTAATAAAGAGAAAACATAGAAAATATTCCTCTCCTCGCCCATCGTTCAAGGACATAGAATGGGGCAAAATGGAAGAATTTAGATCATTATTATTAACTATCATTGTCTCTATTATTATTATCTTATCATGCAGGTCACATGCATGATAATATTATCTTTATTTACTATCGATTAAAAAAGTAAATTATATTGTCTATCATCACTAATTAATTAAAAAACAAATACTCATATATATAACAAATACTCATATAATATTATATGACATTATTATTGTTGTCCGTCATTAATTAAAAAACAAATACTCATATATATAACATAACCTTAAATTTATGTAGATATGAATTAAAAAAAGGGCAAATTGCATGAAAATACCCCACTTTATACCAAAATCTGGTTTTTTGACAATTTTTTCAATTGTAGCAAAAATTTGAACTACCTTTCAATTTGTTGCAATTGACTTCCAGAGTAATTTTCCGGCCAACTTAATGCTGATGTGGATTCCCGTAAAGTTGATGTGGCACGTCTCGCCGGCTAATCAAACGACAAATTGCATGAAAATACCCCACTTTATACCAAAATCTGGTTTTTTGACTATCTTTTCAATTGTAGCAAAAATTTGAACTACCTTACAATTTGTTGCAATTGACTTCCGGAGTAATTTTTCGGCCAACTTAATGCTGATGTAGATTCTCGTAAAGTTGATGTGGCATGCCTCGCCGGCTAATTACAATTTTCTCATATCAGTTGAAATTCTTGTTCCATATGTTTAAGCAAATTACAATTTCTAGTTTTATATATTTGTCGATTAGGGCTTCAAATGTCCTCATTTCTTCTCCCAAATTTTCTCATATCAGTTGAAATTCTTGTTCCATAAATTTTCTAAAGAAAAAAAAAACATATGAATTAAATAAAAGTATATTTTAAAGAGTACAAGATACTTGATGTGGGTGTTTTTGTACATGATGAGAAGTAGCGCCTCTCCGGATTAGTCACACTATTTGAAGCCTGCAAGATGCACGGCTCTGGTTCTTCGCATCTGCAGAATTTTGGAGGTAAGGGGAAATTGTATGAGCTCAGTCGTCCCGCTTGAGAAGAAGAATCCATCGGTTCAAAGATTTTTGCTGCAAATGAGAATTTTTGGAACAAGAATTTCAACTGAGATGAGAAAATTTGGGAGAAGAAATGAGGACATTTGAAGCCCTAATCGACAAATATATAAAACTAGAAATTGTAATTTGCTTAAAATCGTGGAAAACGACATCGTTTAAGGTAATTAGAGACGTTGTCGTTTGATTAGCCGGCGAGGCGTGCCACATCAACTTTACGGCAATCCACATCAGCATTAAGTTGGCCGGAAAATTACTCTAGAAGTCAATTGCAACAAATTGAAAGGTAGTTCAAATTTTTGCTACAATTAAAAAGATTGTCAAAAAATCAGATTTTGGTATAAAGTGGGGTATTTTCATGCAATTTGTCGTCCGACGAGGCATGCCACATCAACTTTACGGGAATCCACATCAGCATTTTGTTGGCCGGAAAATTACTCCGGAAGTCAATTGCAACAAATTGAAAGGTAGTTCAAATTTTTGCTACAATTGAAAAGATTGTCAAAAAACCAAATTTTGGTATAAAGTGAGGTATTTTCATGCAATTTGACCTTAAAAAAACATGTCATATGCATATAGACATATTAGGCTCATAGCTAATAATAATGAAATTACAGAATATGTTAGTAGTAAATAGTACTCTAAGATATGATAAGAATTTTATAGTCTAGAATCCCGAAAATTGCCACGTATTATAAATATATACTTTAATATATTTCTTTTTTCTAATTTAAAATTATTGTTTGTTTGATTCGCTCAATTAAAAACGTAATTATGCTAAGCAGCCCCCTTTTTAGTCTTTAAGCGATTTATGACTTGCTCGAGGTCGAGGCTAGTCTTTTTTTTTTTTTTTTTTTTTTTGATCGGGAAAAAGGCGAAATTTTATTACTCAAGGTACCAGAGGTACCCAAAAGCGAGAGGAAACAAAAGTACAAACCGATACAAGAAAGAGGAGAAGGAGACACCATGGTCGTCCATCAGCCGTGAAGCAAGGCTGAATGGAGCCATCTTCTAAAATCAGGCAGGACAGTCGGCGTGCCAAACACCTGCAACCAACCCCAAACTCTCGTCTTGATCTCACCGGTCATTTTATCTTTATTCCAGATGCCGTTGTTGAATTTGCATTCATTCCGCCCTTTCCATATGCACCAGATCGTGCACATCCAGCTTCCAAGAAGAAAACGCAAATCTTCTTTGCTCCCAAGGTTGATGAAGGCAAGAAAATGGTCTTTCATCTTGATGCTGAGTGCTGTCTGCTTACCAATCCAAAGCAGTAAGAACTTCCAGATTTCTTCGGTTTTTGAGCAGGAGAAAAAGATGTGCTCTGAAGTTTCGATCTCCGTCTTGCAGAAAGCACACTTAGCCTCAGAATTTTGCGTGATCACAAGTCTTTTCATCAGATTTTCGCAGGTCGCCAATCTTCCTCGAAGTGCTTTCCAAGCTGTGGTTATGACTTTGGGAGGAGTTGGAGCTTTCCAGATCATTTGCCAGATGAGTTTGTCGTCGAGGTCCACCGGAGGGCCAGACTGTGAGCTCAGTTCTTTATAGGCTGAATTTACTGTGAAACATCCGTAAGGGGTGGATTTCCATCTCCACCCATCCATTTTGCCTGCCTCCGGTCTGATGTTATTGATAGTCATGGCGAGGTTATGATTCAAAGTCTCTTCTCTTTCTCTTAGCGGCCGTTTCCACTCCAGATTCCACACCCATTCGCCGTCCTCCCACTCGCCCATACTGTTGATGGTACCGTCTTGATTATTGCTCAGGCGAAAAAGTCTCGGAAATTGATCCTTAAGAGGTTTTTCTCCCACCCACAGTTGATGCCAGAAAAGGATGGAGTTTCCTTCCCCCACATGAGCTTCAAGATTATCTCTAATCCACCTACCTCTTTCCCCCCAACTCAGACCAATGACGTTTTTCCACCATCCCGGGGAAATAACTCTCCTCCCCACAGGACGTAAGCCACTGCCATCCCACCAGGCTTCTCCATGTCTTTCTTTAATAACCCGTGTCCATAAGGCTTCTTTTTTCGTGAGGAATCGCCAAATCCACTTAGACAAAAGAGCGATATTAAACCATTCCAAATTTTTCAGACCAAGACCCCCTTCGCTTCGATCTGCACACAAATCCTCCCATTTAACCCAATGAATCTTTCTCGTCTCTCCTTCTCCACCCCACAAGAAATTACTCAAAAAAGATCGAATTTCGGTGAGCACACATTTGGGGATTTTAGAGTAGGAAAAATGGTAGATTGGTAAAGACAAAAGAACAGAACGCAGCAAGACTAACCTTCCTGCAAAAGAGAGCTTACTGGTCTTCCATCCCTTAATCTTTTTCTTCACTCTCTCCAGCAGGTAATTCCAGTCCGATGCACGAGAGAGGCGCATCCCAATCTTAATACCAAGGTATTTTGTTGGGAGATCTCCCAGACTACAATTGAGAACAGTCGCCATATTCTCCAATATGAGTCTCTCAATGCCAACACCCATAATGCAGCTTTTGTCAAAATTCACCGAAAGACCGGATAGCAATTCGAAAAGTTTAAGAACACACTTGAAAGCCCACGCGTTGCCTGGTTTGTTAGAGGCCACAAACATAGTGTCGTCCGCGTATTGTAAATGGGAGACACCAATCTCACCTTTCCCAAGTTTGAAAGGTTCCAGAAGATCCCTTTGTACAGCCCTCCGAATAAGTAAATTGAGACCTTCCGCTACAATCAAAAAAAGGAAGGGTGAGAGCGGGTCTCCTTGTCTAAGACCTCTTTCTAACTGAAATTCACCCGACGGACTCCCATTGACTAAAACATTAGTTGTAGCGGATCTAAGACAGCCGGAGATCCATTTTCTCCAATTCGGACCAAAGTTCATTCTCTCAAGCATTTCCTCAAGGAAATCCCATTCCACCGTAGGTCGAGGCTAGTCTAAATGTAGTTATCACTGAATGTTGAGCTTAATCAGTGGACCTCTACGACATTAATGGAGATGAATTCCCACTCCCCTCACACATTTCTGTAAAATTCGACCCACATTTATTCAAATTCATTCCGTAGCTGCTCGGAATTGTTTGACCTCTCACTCTTCTCGTTAATGGGAAACAACAACTCACAGCTACCGCCGGAGCAATGTTGAAAATTTTCCCTCCAAAAATCAAGCCTTTCTTCAACCAGAAGCCGTCAGCAGCGCTCCTATCCTCTTCCGCAACGCCGTCTTTAGCCGCAGAATCATCACCACCATCACCATATCTCGCAAATTTGGTCGCTACGATTCTCAGTTCCTCGACCCCAGAACAGGCGCTGAGGATCTTCAACTCGGCTTCGCGAAGCATAAACCCCGCGAAGACTCTGAAACTGCATTCGGCCATCGTGCATTTCCTAACCAGGAAGAGATTGTACGTGAAGGCAAGGTGTTTGACAGAAGGCCTCATCGAAACCTTGAGAAAAACTCGAAAACCCCACAAGGTGTGTTGGTCGATTTTCAACGCGCTGAGTCAGATTGAGCCTGCGGGATGCGACGGCAATGTGTTTGGGGTGTTGATCAACGCTCTATGCGAGAAGGGTCTCCCCGATGAGGGGCATTGGGTGTACCGGAAGATGGGGAGATTGCCGCCGGTGCAGCCCTGCAATGCGCTTCTCAACGGCATTTTGAAGACGGGCCGCATTGAGTTTATGTGGGAAGTTTTTGATGACATGGTTTCCAATGGTTTATCGCCTAGTGAGGTCACTTATGGGATACTCATCGATGCTTGCTGTCATAGCGGAGATACAGAGAAAGCAAGATTGTTATTTGAAGAGATGGTTAAAAGGGGATTGAAACCGACGGTTGTGATTTACACGACCCTCATACGGGGCTTATGCGCGGAGAGTAAGATGCCGGAAGCTGAGACCATTTTTATGAGAATGGTGGAGTGTGATGTGGCCCCTAACCTCTACACATACAATGTGCTAATGGATGGATATGCTAAGATGGTATGTGTTGAGAAAGTGAGGAAGTTGTACTATGCAATGTTGGATAGTGGACTGTTGCCAAATGTTGTTACCTATAGTATTTTGATATATTTGCTTTGCAAGATTGGGGAGCTTGTAGCTTTTAGGAGCTATTTTGTGCATATGGTGAAGTTTAATGTTATTCCCAATATCTATATTTATAATTGTTTAATGGATGGTTTTTGTGATGCTGGTGACTTAACTGCTGCTATGGCTATGCATGTGGAGATGGAGAAGTTTGGTATTTCTCCGGATGTTGTCACATATGGCATCCTTATGAAAGGGTATTCTAGAATCGGTAGAGTTGAAGATGCAGAGATTTTGTTCTGTAAGATGAATGAAGCAGGATTAGCGGTGAACTCAGTGGTGTGTAATACTCTGATTGATGGATACTGCAAGAAAGGAAACATGGAGAAGGCTGTGGGGATTTGTTCACAGATGATGGAGATGGGCTTACAGCCCAATATAGTTACTTTCTGCACACTGATAAACGGCTACTGCAAAGCAGGGAAGCTGGAGGCTGCCATGGGGCTTTACTATGAAATGGCAATCAAAGGCTACAGGCCTGATGTGGTTGCTTATACTTGTTTGATCGATGGGCACTTCAAGAATGGCTATACCGATGCAGCTCTTCAGCTGCACAAAGAAATGATGGATGCTGGCATTGCACCCAACGCTTTCACTCTTAGTTGTGTGGTTGATGGGCTGTGCAAGGATGGAAGGATCAATAATGCAACTAATTTTTTCTTGGAACAAACTAAAGCGTCTCGAGCTGAAGAAGATGGGCAGTGTTGCCCTTCTAGGGTTACATATTCGATCCTGATCAGCAGTTTGTGCAGAAATGGTCGGGCGTTTCAAGCCAGCAAGTTTTTGTTGGACATGAGGAAGAGTGGATTGCAACCAGAAGTTGTTGATTATGCTGCGGTTGTGGAAGGGCATTTTCAAGCCAAGCGGGTCTTTCCGGTGATGATGCTGCAAGCAGATATGCTAAAGATGGGCATATTACCTAATGAGTTCATGTATGACATATTGGAAAGAGGTTATCAGGAGACTGCATACTTGGCCTCTGCTCGAAAGTGTCGTCTTGATTTCAGGATTTGAGGGCCGTTTCTTCGACTCATTGCAGTTTGATTCGTATAAAGAAAGTGTATACTTAAGATCAGAATCGTATTTATCATCATCACCAAGCTCAGGTTCAAGTGTTTCTCAAGAAACTTGTGAAGTATTTGAATTTGTTTTGAGCCTTTGAAAGAATGTGATGTATTTGAGAAGGAATTTGTTACTTGTTAGAGAATATGTGTATTTGGTTTTTATCTCAAGAGAATAAACTGAAGCAAATATTTGAAACCTCCACTTAGAAACTACTAAAATCTTGTCTGAAATCATCCAATGGCAGAATGAAGCTATTCTTGATTGTGCTTACTGTAATTTAAGGGATCAAATCCAACTACACACACATACATATCTTTCCATTTCAGCAACTCAAACTGAGACAAAGCTTGATGGATGATTATGAAACACTAGAGCTCATTTTTAATCAATGGCGTCATATACATTTTGTGAAGAAAAAAACACAGTAGGTGTTGTAGCATGTTTTTCTATAAGTCCAAATAATATGAGGAATTGAAATTCCCATGAAAGTTATACTACAAACAACACTCCCAGGACAGTTGTAGATCGCTCTTCTTGTTGCACTTATTTTGTTCTGTAACAAGGTTTTGAATGTCTCAACCCTCCAACTGCTTCCGCATGTCATCTGCAAATGATTAACTAGTGTAATTAAGAGTAACTAAAGCAAATTACCCAAGTTTATCATTAGTAAGGGAACTAGCTCCAAATATGACTAATGGTCTAATACAATCTCGAGATATATAAAGCAAAAAATATAACAAGATCCTACATTCAGCATTAGTAAGGAGACTACTCAGAAATAGAGAGTGTGGAACCTAAAATAAAAATCCGGAATGCAAAGTTTATGCTGCAACTGCTACAGGCCTTTTGCTGGTTTTGATCCCTTTGATAGCTGCGAAAACAAAATTACAAAAGACAAAAATTAGATGAATCAACATGTGCCGATACTTTCTATAAACCCCGAATGAAGCAGTTTTAATCCTTGCCTTCAGCATAATCAGGAGCTCCGAAAACAGCAGAGCCAGCAACCAATGCATTGGCTCCGGCCTCAATTACCTGTGCAAGTATATTATAAAACTGACTTTTAGCACAGACAAATATGGAAGAACTCCAATAAAAGTTAAAAGAAATGAATAAAAATGAAAAGATAGGCGAAGACAGTGATTCTGGGATAATCAAAGAGCAGGATTTCCTCATAAGAATCTATGCTTCATTTCTCTCAGTAGACCGACATTTCTGGTCGAAGAATTGCACACTTATTCATTCTTACTTTTGTAATATGACCTCAAGCAAAAACATAGCTTCAATTGGAAGGCCAAATTGGGAAAAACCAGAAGCAGATCACTTCTCTTCCAATTTCTATCCACCCTTAGGCCCAATACCAAAGAATAATATGGCATAAGATACACCATAGGCACGACAGAATTTACTCAAACTAACATCCCAAAGCAAACTTACATAACCGATTTCCCTAAATCGTCCGCACACATGCAGCAAGTTTTACTGGTTTATACAACCCTACCTTAAAGATCATTAAACCCTTTAAGATAGTCTATCAAGGATCAACGAGCCACAGGGAGAAACAATTGTAAACTGAAATCTTCAAAAGCAAGGTTTCAAGATTGTATGCTTTTTATTCTTATCCTCCTCAAAGATGAGAAGATTAAGTGAGGATGTTTATGGAAGTTGGGTTTAAGTGAGATTCTAATATGTCTGAACCATAAGTCATGCAGAATTAGTCACTATTCTTTAGTAATTGATAAAGATTAAAGAGAAGAGGGACTAGGTAGTGGACCTTGTATGCATTACTCGGACCAACTCCACCATCTACCTCAATCCATGGGTTCACTCCCTGTACGAATTTTTTTCAAACAGTAAGGGAAATCTACAAGCAGTCAAGTGTTGCATGCAAGAAAGCAAGCGACAAAGCAGAAAGACATATTCACGCTACCTTCTCGGCGCACAATCTTCTCAACTCCACTATTTTCTTTACTTGGCTTTCTATGAAGCTTTGCCCACCAAACCCGGGATTTACAGACATAATCAATACCAAATCAACCACTGTAAATAAGAAAAAGAGAATGCGCTAGGAAATGTTAATTAACTGAACCAAACACACTGTGGGAGACAGAAACATGAGTTTGAGAGACATAACCCCCCCCCCCCCCCCCTCCAAAATATAAATCAGAAAAAAGGCATAAGCATTTGGTTTAGTGGCCCCAGAAACTCTGCTTCAAATTCACTAACTCAAATATTTGTCCTTTGGCTTGGCAATTATGCAATAATATATTATCATAATTCGTGATCAAATATTTCGTTCTTTCTACTCTAAGTTAGCTCTTGTCTGGTGGTCGTTTAAGCTGCTACGCCTTCTATACTATGAGAAGCAGGCCTCAGCCCGTTAAGAAAGAAATCACTGACATCATCTCCTCTTTGAATCTTGCCATAATACATTCTCAATTTAAGATCATACCGAACCTTACCATCAAGAACATACTCTATGGTACTCAATGGAGTCCCGGGGTTCAGGACAACTCCGGCTTTAGCGCCCAAGCTCTTAATCTAGAAAAAGACGCCAAGAGAGTGAGAATTATTAGTTTATCTGGAATAAAATATACAGGTTATAAACAGAAGCGTACAAACTTCATTAACACAATAGACAAACAACTACTAGTAAACATATCAAAAATCTTACTTGATTCACTGTACGGTGCAAATGAATGGTTGAAGCTAGTTCGCAATGAACACTAACTATGTCAGCTCCAGCCTTTATGAAGTCCGGGACTCGTTGCTCAGGCTCCACAATCATCTGCCGTGCTTTAATAGTGTTAAGAAAAGGTTGATTCAAGGCATTGACTAGTTTAAGGACTAGAAGTATCGGTTTACCAAATGCACATCCAATGGGAGATCAGTGACAGGGCGCAAAGCATCTACTATGAGGGGGCCGATTGTAATGTTTGGCACAAACCGGCCGTCCATCACATCAACGTGAATCCAATCACAACCTGCCACCTCCACTGCTTTGACCTAGTTGTATGATAAAAAGAGTAAGAGGAAGCAGTACCTCTATATAAAGAGCCAAAGCGGTGCTTACATTGTTTGGAACAGATGCCATTTGAATAGTCTGTAAGATCTAATAACAGTTTATTAAAATTCAGGCTTCAGAAATGAAGATATACCTGCTCTCCTAATTTGGCGAAATTAGCAGAAAGAATTGATGGAGACACAATGATGTCGCTTTTGGAGAACTTATCAACTCGAGCAGTTGCCTTAACTACAGCTCTAGATCTTCTCCTGTATCAAAATGTAAGAAAAACATGAAGGCACCTAAACATTTCAGTCCTAATAGCTCATAATTGGAATTACCCCCCACCCCACAAAAAAAAAGACAGATAAATACAAACAAAACGTCCACTGTCTTGCAAAACTTAGAAATAAGTGGAACAGATTGTTGATGAGTATCAAGTGACAGACTTATTAGAACTCAAAAGTACTTTGGTGACGAATGAGTATATGTCTCATCTCCGAGCAAAAAAACGCAAACGCTGATAACAGCATTTACCCACCTCCCAACATCACATAGTAACTATGATATGCAAAATTGCCATGATCTGAAGCAATATGAGCAAATATGACTTTGGACATAATAATAAGATAAACGGATTCTGAACACATACAAAATTGTTCATTTGTCATAGGAAGAAAGTCATACTCCAAAACAAAGATACCAACATATTTCTTTTTTCCTAACAAGATGTTACACTATAAATTTCTCCACAAAAAAAATAAGAAAAGGAAAAAGAAAAAGAAAAAGGGTCAAAGAAGCATATTCACAAACAGATTATGCTAACACGGGAGCAACCAATTGAGTTACTACAAAGCAGCAACTAATGCTTAGTAAACTTCCTTGAAACAGACTTCATAATGTAAGCAAAGAGGAACAGATAATCATGGCTATGGATTCCCAAAATTCAAGTTCTTCAACAAATGGTTTTTATTACTTTTCAAAATCATAAGCATATAATGAGGTAAATGAGCCATTCTGATTTATACATACCCCCGACCACATTAATCATCAATCCAGTCGAAACATCGGAAAGCAAGTCAACTACCACTTGTAAGAATTCAAGAAATTTAACCAATAAACCATCAAAATTGAGTAGTAAAACTCGAGATTCGCGGACAACAAAATGGTGCTCAATCAGAATCTAATGGAATATCAGGTACCTTGTAGAAGTGAGAGAAGTGGGGATTGCAAGAGAGAGCTTTTGACCTGTAAGCCCACCAGAAACTGACTGAATTAAAGCTGAAGAACCCAAAGAAGCAGCTGCTGACGCCATATTCTTCAACACTAATCTTCTTTCTTTGTTTCAAGATTCTTCCTTTTTGGGCAATCAGTCAGAATTCTTGAAAAGGAAAAGGGGAAAACAGTTGATTTTTCCCTCCTTGGTTTGGGTTTTGGAGAAATAAGCAAGAATTTGGAAGGGGTTGTTGAGGACGGGAGATTGGGGCGACACGTGGCGGGAGGGATTTTGGGCAGAAGGGGAGGTGGGGTATTTTGTTATCGGCAATGGTTGGCCACTCTTGGCTGCTGAGTTTTGCGGAGGAGTTGGTGTGTGTAACACACACACACACACACTGCTTTGGCCTTTGGGTTTGGATTGTTTGTTGTGGTCCATCATTGCTTCAGTGGTAGATACAAAAGGAAGTCTTACACGCTGGAATTGGATGAAGCAAGCACCCCAACAATCCAATCGGATCATTCATATATTTATAAATTATAATCATTTGTATTCATGTTGAGTCGATATTTTCATCGTAATATGGAATACTACTATATTGTGAATTTTTTAGTTGTCGATTATCTAGATATTAATAGACCTTAAAAGCTGAATTCCAAAAAAATAAATAAAAAATAAGCGCTTAAAAACTACTTGCAAAGTGAATGAACTTGGAGTTTAAAGTCCTAATCAAATCTATATCGTATATTCCCTCCCTCCCAAGTTCCAATTACGATTTACATGATTAACTTCTTCGTGTATAATAATAAAATGATTAACTTCTTTTTGACACAAAATTTAAGGAATGAAGTGTTTAGTGTTTTAAGTATGTATAATAATAAAATGAAGGGTTAAGTAACAATTACACTCATAATATAGACATCTTTATAACTCTCTATAGTGAATGTGGGATATTGGCCCAATGTTCTTTATTTTTTGTGTCTGGGCCAACTTTAGGGCCCAGACCATCCCTAAGCCCATTAACCCCATACCCTAGCCCCCTTCCCTACCCACTGATATACTCCCTCCTTCTCTCGGTCTCTCCTCCATTTCAACCCCCACCGCTCTCACCCATTCTCCTCCCAAACCCTAACTCTCCCCCGACCTCTGGTTTCCCTCTCCCTCGAGCTCCTCCACCATTAATGGCTTCCTCCTTCTTCTCGATGATACTTACTCCTCTAAACCCCCTATATTATCTGGCCATAAAGCATATCGATAGGGGGAAGTTCTGTAAAAAATAAGCACCATCGTGAAGCTCTGCTATTCCTTCTAGGTTTCGTTGTGATTCCTGTCTTGTGCCTGTTAGTGAGAGCTTCCTCCTGTCGAGAGCCTTATCACCAGATTCCTGACCCTTGGTTTCCTGATTGGTGATAAGAGTGAGTGTTGTTGAGCCGCCGAAATCCTGATCACCGGATTCCTGACTTTGGTGGCTGTGCATGTGAGATCTGAGCGTCGATCTACCCTTTCCACCTCCCCCAAGCCTTGGTCTTTGAGCTGCCGGAAGTGCTGCGCCGCCGTGGGAAAATCTGAGCCAACCGTGTCCCGAGGACACATTTTCCCACCATCTTCTTCTCTTGCCTTTCTTTCCTTCTGGTTTGCTTTTCTTGGTTCTTTTTACTTGCTTTTGTCTTGTGTTTGTGCAGGTAATAAGAGGAGAAGAAGGAGAAGGACATAACGGGGCTGCACTTGAGGAGTCTGAGTTGCTTGAGCAACTGTGAAGGCGGCAGGACGGTCGGGAAACAAGAGGTGAACCTCCGGCTAGGCGAAGATACCCAACACTCAATATTGGATCAATCAATTCTGTTCCAAATTCGATGCAATTAAACCCTTCAAACGATTGTTTGACGCCCTTAGTTTTTTTTTTTATTATTTTGTAAGCGATGGGACACACCATATTTAATATGAAAATTTCATCATTTCTTCTTCATCAAGGTAATGTTTTTAACACATTCTTTTTATCACATGTTTTCTAACTCTTCAACTTCACACACATAGTGTGTAACCGTGTGAGGCACCCACAAATATCTAAACCCTCTTTGACAAAGTTCGTGGAAAAAAACACAATAAGTAAAAGTTTATGTATTTTTTGATAACTTTGAAATTTCGTGGAAAAAATAAAAATGGACCCAAAGTTTATGTATTTAATCACCAATAACTCTATATTTAAAATACATAAGTTTTGAAGGGAAATGAAAATGATGAATTAGATTTATCTAGATAAATAGAGGAAAAGAAAAAGGACCACGATCGAAAGCTATAATAAAATTTGAAATTTAATTTAATTGTAAAAATAAATCATCCTTAATTTGGAGTTTATATGATATTTTTTATTATAATAAAAAAAAATGAAAGCTACGAATAAAATCAATTCCCATGGAAAGCTCTTTTCATCTCGATTGTGGGCTGCCATAATTAATGGTAAATATAACGGGCCAACTGCCGACGTCCCAATATAGTAACATCACAAAATTCGGTTCAATTTTAATATTCTTTATATATGATTACTAGTACGTTCATCCGTGCGATGCACGACGAGCATCGAAATCGAGTAATATTTTAAATAAATAAATATGAATATTAAATATAATTAAATTATAAATAAATGCAAGTTATTTTAAAAAAAATAAAATAATTGATATCGATTACTCAATAAAGAACCTAAATTTAAAAACATACTCCTTTCGTCCTTCAAACAACTTCATAATTTTCATTTTTGTATTCTTCAATTTTTTTTTTCTATTTTTGTACTATACACCACTAATAATATCCACTTACATTACTTTTGGAATTTTCACCACTCTCAATATCTCATTTGTCCTTACTTTTCATATTTTCACATATTCGTCTTAAAACTCATACCTTTCCCTCTGAAGTTATTCAGAGAACGAAGAAAGTATAAAATTTTTATTTTTTATTTTTAATAGTTGAAATACTAATAAAAAAATTAGATACATTAATTGATTTTAATTGATAATGGATATAGATATATAATTTTTTCAAAAAAACAAAAGGAAGTATACATATATAGTATAATTCATTCAAGCTACACATTAATTTTTTTTGAAAGCATTCCAGCCATTATTATTATTATTATTATTATTATTATCATCATCTTCAAAATAAAATTTTAATCATTATCACGTTTGATAAAACCTTTGTTTTCCTTTTTAGATAAGTAAAAATGGATAGTTTTTAAATACTTGATTTATCTAAGATCATCATATCTCATGGGCCATGACCCAAACAAATAGCCCAATAATAATAATATAAAAATATGTTAACAACTTTTATTTTCTTTATCACCTAAGCGGCCGCAGCCCTTTGCAGAGAACAAATCAAATGTGTATCACTTTTCTTCTTCTTCCAAGAATCAATGGAAATGGAGTAGTTCTTTATTTTCCTTTCCAAAACTCAATGCCTTCTTCGTTAGTTTTCTGCTTCTCCTAATTACTTACATATTTTAATCATATTCCTGTAATTTCTAGGCTTCACTTTGAATCTGCTCTGTTTTTTCACTCTACTACTTCTTCTTCCAATTTCTTCTTCTGATTACTCTACATTGTGTAATATAATTTCTATAATATTTAGGGCTTCATTTTGAAGATAGAAATTTAAATAGAAGATAACTCCAACGAAATAAGAGAAGAAGAATAAGTGACGCTATGCTTCTAAAATGATTCTTCTCATCTCGCTTCAACTTCAAGCATATTCAAGAAAAAGTCTTTAGGTAATATATCTATATAGACAGTATTTTTCAAAAAAAAAATGTTTTTTTACATAGCTTTTCTTTGGTTGGAGATTTCAACCTTCTCGTGTACCCCATATGAATTTCCAATGTTGGACACATTATGAGAAGTGACAAAAACAGGATAATATTTGGAGTAAACCCTTTCAAAAAATTTGCCTACTGTTTTTATTCAATTGTTTAAAAAAATTCGAAATTCTGATGAACATTGACCGCCTCTTTTTTTGTTGTTGTCGTTGTTCATGTTAGAAGAGTCTAAACTCAGCAATTAAGTGAAAACTAAACTGCACACATGTTTATTTAAACTCCTTAAATTTTGGAAAAAAAAAACTGTCAAAAATTTCTGGGGAAAATATTACTGTCATTAGAAAACTATTACCATTAATTACACCAAATATCATCAACCTTGCCCGAATTTCATTTTTCCCATAATTTTAAAAAATTTTATTTTTTTATTACAGATTGAATTAGTTGTTCATTTTTTTCACGATTTTTTGTTCCCCTCAGATCGGAGATGACGTGGCGCTGATGTGGCTCGCCAGCACACGCCACACACGTCTCACTCCGGCAATTGAAAAAGTTGCATTTTTTTATTACACCAAATATCACGAACTTTGTCTGAATTCCACTTTTTCCATAATTTTTTTTTTTATTCTTCCCAGAATTTCTTTCTACCTTACTAAGTGTATTTTTTATTCTTCAACCACCCACACACCCAAAATCCCATAAATTCATTCTTCAAAGTAAAATTATAAAGGAGCAATCATCCATAAGCAATAAAATATAAGCTCAATCACAGAAAATAGCTCAACCGATAAATAGCTCAAGATTTGAGTTGTCTTTTTCATCACGTTTTGCTTTCTTCCATTTCATGATAGAATTCGGCATACACGAAATTATAAAAATTTAAAATTTAAAAAAAATCAAATGTTTCTGTTCAATGTGGACAATTACACTTTGTTTGTTACTTATTTTTGGGCAAATATTGGTTGACGAATGACTAAAAACTGTTAATCGGACCAGAAAAAATCAGGCCTTGGAAGGATCACTCATGTTGGGAAGCAATTATAATCTAAGAATCTAGCAAAAGTTGGGATAAAGATTCTGTGATATGAAATAAAGCTTCAGAATTACGCTCCTATAGGATTTGGTCCGTCCACTATGGGGGGTGGCAGCGCTCCGGCAATGGCGGACTGGAGGTCTCAGGTGGCGGAGTTCGCGAGGGGAGCCGCGGAGAAGAGGGGTGGCGTGGAGAAGAGGGGTGCCGATTTTTGGTGTAGAAGGAACACAACAATTTTTTTCTAATTCAAGTGAAATTAGGGTTTTTTTGTCTGATTTTGCTATTTGAGTAATTTTAAATTAATATATATTCCACATCAACGCCACATCAACTTTTCGATCACCGAAGCAAAAAATCGTGGGAAAAATGAACTACTAATTCAATCTATGATAAAAAAATAATTTTTTTAAAATTTATGAGAAAAATAGAATTTGGGTAAAATTTGTGATATTAATTTGGTGCAATTAAACCTATATAATTACTATATTCATACCTTTTAGGAACTAGTTAATGTGATCAATTTGTGAATTTCGCCACAATCAAGCAACTATGTTCAGTCGTATTTACACTGTTATACATAATCAACATACAGCCCACTTTTATTTTTTGGCAGTAATATATAGCACACCTTAATTAGTACTATCATGAGTAACTTTCTCATTTATCTAACAGAGAGGAAAATATATCTCTCATTCGTCCACGATATCATTTTTATTTTTATCATTTTAATCCGTTCATGATATCATTTGCACTTTATTTATAATAATAAGATTCATAAATTTTCACTCACAACAATATGGGAGATTCAAACTTCATTCACAATAATATCACTATTATCAATTATTATTTACCATTTTCTTAAAATCTGTGCAGTCCACAAAGCGAAAACGGTATCATGAACGAAAGGAGTATTAAGTTTTTTTTTTTTTTTTTAATCTTTTGGTACATTTGAAAAATATGTTTATTAATGTTTGTTCCAAGCATTTGGATTTTACATCTTTAAATTCTTATAAAATATGAAAATTCAGAGGGAGTTCGATTTTTGACATCTATTCTTTATTTCGGAAGTACACCATAGTGTCACCTATCAATTGAGATGTACATCTATTGGATATTTTTATTTTGGGTTAAGTATGAAATAAGCCCCTAACATAGAGGCCCTTATCACGTATATATCCCTATAGTCGATGTTGGTCCAACTAAACCCCTGAAGTCCTTAATTTCGTACAATTAGCCCCTTCTGCACTAACGGCCATTTAACACCGTTAACTATTTTTTTTTTCGCCAAGGTAGCCGGAAACAAGCTCGGTGGAGACTTCGACACCACCACCACTGGCATCGTCGAGTACGCCAAAAACTACACCCCTCCGGCCACGCCGGCCCTGCCTTCCTTCCTGTCGAGTTCACCGAAAAAAATATTCATTAATTGTAGCTCCTCAACACCGGGCAGGACGACTTGAAGGGAGTGTTGAGGAAACTGGTGAGGATTTCGGCGGCGACTTCCGGCGCCATTGTCATGCCGGAGACGGCGAGGACGTCGTAGTTGTTGATGGATAGAGCGTTTTGGGCTTCGGTGGGGGTAAGGCAAGTGGCGGCTTAGACTCTAGGAAATTTGTTGGCGAATATGGCGACGCCGGTGCCGCACGCCACCAGGCCCCGGGTTTCGATGGGGAAGTTGGTCTTGGCGGTTTCGCTGACGCGGCGGCGATGATTTTCATAGGGCCGTTGGTAGCAATCGGATCGATCTACGACATGGTTGGAGCTTTAGTCACTAGTCACTAAATTGTGAGATGCGGTCGTGCTGTTGAACGGCGGGAAGAAAGGCAGGGCCAGCGTGGCCGGAGGGGTGTAGTTTCCAGCATACTCGACGATGCCAGTGGTGGTGGTGTTGTCGAAGTCGCTGCCGAGCTTGTTTCCGGCGACCTTGGCAATTTTTTTTTTAATAATTAACAGTGTTAAATGGCCGTTAGGGCAAATGAGCTAATTGCACGATATTAAAGACTTCAGGGGTTTAGTTGGACCAACCTCGACTATATGGATCTATACGTGATAAGTACCTCTATGTTAGGGGCTTATTTGATACTTAATCCTTTTATTTTTAAGACTTCTTTTATCTTGTTTTGTTACCATTTTGCCATATTTGCAAATTAATATTTTCCCCTAAGGAGAATTTTTATACGTTATTTTATTATCGATAAAGTGGAAGGACATAAGTAGATGTATTATAGGTGCTTTCCATATATTCCAATTCCATTGTGGCAGTTGTAGTAAAAAATTAATTTTTATATAAAAATATAAAATTTAACATTTAATTTCTAAAATAATGATAAATAATCTATAAAGTAAATTGTATCATTCATAAAATTCAAACTCAGAACTATGAGTCCAGTGCAACTAATTCATGAATTAAGTGAAGTTACTTTATATATTAAATACAAATAATTCGTAGCTTTTACGTTAAATGAGATTTTTTTGATCCAATTCTATAGGAGATGGTTCAAAAGATAACTAATTCGGCGCAACATCTATATTTGCATTTTTACATTTTCCACATTGTTAGAACTTCATTCACAGTCTACAGTTTTAAATTGTATACTATGTGCATTCCACATCGTAGTAGAGAAATCATAGTGTATATGATGGGAAATATAAGAATGGAAATGCACCTGTTATAAAATACAACAAGAATTATGCTAATGTGCATTTACAAAATTTGCCGATAAGGCCTTGCTCTAATGGCAAAGCTGAGGCCCCCAAATACTCTCCATTGTGAGAGGTCTTGGGTTCGATCCCACTTGACGGCGATGTTTTCCCACTTTAAGGTGGTGATGTATTATTGTTTGTTTGATTGTTTGTTGGTCCTACACGCAGGGCGGTCTCGTCTGCGTGCAGTGATGTTTTCTCACCGTTGTGTGGTGTTGAGGTCCCGTCTGCGTATGAGTTGCATAAATGATTGTATTCAGATACTTCTTGTAACTTAAAAAAAAATGTGCATTTACAAAATTTGGTTCTCATTTCTTTTAACAATTTTGATTTTTATTAGAACTCCCCTATATGTGTGTATATAACATTCTCTATTATCTCAATAGATAATATTCTCAATTGAACCTTTTTCTCTCACATATATTTCAAACGTTTAATGGGAGATTCTAAACACAACCTCTATTTTTTTTCATCATAGCCCTTACACAAAGAAAATAAAAATGATGTTTGTACTATTTTTATCCCTATAGCTCCATTTTAAATTTCTACTATATATAACTCTGCATCGTAAGTTCCCTTGGGCACAAACTTTTAAAAATGCAAGCCCATATCCGATATGTCTTCAAATCCCACAGCTACATTCGAAAAATAATTAACAACCATTTTATCGATCTTATATATGTCTATTTTCTTGACAAAGGCATGATGCAATACTTCACACATGACGCCAAAAACCTTAATTTGTGGAGTTTGGGAGGTGAGTAAGCACATTTATCCCTCTATGTAAGACAATAAATTTCCCATACATGGATGACGGGTAAACAATGAATTTCGAGTAATAAGAATTTCCTTGAAAGAATATAGTATTTTCTACTTAAGGGCTATAAGGGTAGATTAGTACAATATTATTAATTAATGAGAAAATTAAGAGTTGTATTTAAAAGGGTTAATAGCCAGAAAATACACGAACTATCACCAGATTTACATATTGCACATCACCTTTAAAATTAGCTCCAGAATACATCACCTTTTAATTTGGTTGTAAATTGCACACACGTTGACCATCACCTTGATCGGTGTTGACGTGGCGTTCGGAATTTTCAGACATAGACTCACCGGCATTCAAAACGGCGTCGTTTTGAGTGAGTATAAATTTAAAAAAAAAGTGAAAAATATGCAAATCTCTCTCTCTCTCTCTCTCCCACCCACGACACACCTCACCTCTCTCTCTACTTTGACGCCGCCGCTGTTTCCTTAATTTCCGGCGATGTTGCTCTCTCTCCCCATAATCCTATCTTCCTCCATCACTGATACACGCACGACAGACACACACACACACACACACGACTGTGTAGAGGATCTCCAATAGAGAAGAATTGAAGTCCAAAATCATTTTGGATGTACGCCATTGAAGACATCTTCGACGGTGCCGCCCCGTTCTTCCTCACCGGCGCTGATGCCGAGCACCACCGCCATCGAGCACCACCGCCACCTTTTTCAGACAAACCACCGGCACCTTCTTTCCACACAACATCAACGTCTCCTCCCCAAAAAAAAACCTAATTATTTGGAAATCTGCAAAACTAAAAAAAAAACCTAGATCTGTGTGCTTGTTAGGGAAGGCGTTGGATTGCTACTATCACCGCGGACCCAATCGATTTGATAAGTTTTGGTCTTTGATTTTCTTTGGCAAAACGATGGTGGTGGAGATTTTTGTGGTGGTGGTTATGATGGAGGTGAGGGAAAACGGTGGTTAAAAGGGGAAACCCCCAGATCTGCTCCGACGACTAGTGCGCTAGATTTTTACTTGCAAATTCGGTTGGTTTGGTTGGTGGAGGCGGCGCGAACTGGGTGGTGAGGTCGGCGTCGGAGAGGGGCAGTTGGTGGAGGCGGCGCGAACTGGGTGGTGAGGACGGCCCCGTCCTTGGAAGTGCATTGCCTACCACCGGCGCGAGGAGGTGACGCCTTGGTGTTTCGACTGAAAGGGAAGGCTAAAGCTCAGCCTTTGAATCGGAAGAGGAAGCCGGTGATGGCTTGCCGGATTCTGGAAATGGTGACGGCGGCACGACTGACCGCCTAGAGCAGGAAGAAGGCAGTAGAATGCTCGCCGGATTTCAGGTTTTTTTTTTTTTTAATTTCAAAATATCAAAACGACGTCGTTTTGCCCACATGGCTTGCCAGCGTGTAAAAAAAACCACGTGGTTGTCCATGTCATCGCCGGTCAAACTTAAGAGTTGTCAGAATCTTCGCCGTGTGCAATTTACAATCAAATTAAAAGGTAATGTATTTTGAAGCTAATTTTAAAGGTGATGTGCAATATACAAATCTCGTGTTCGTTCGTGTATTTTCTGACTATTAACCCTATTTAAAATTATCCTTTCAAAATATATCGAGAAGTAGTTGGTCTTTGATGAGATTGGGGGCCCATTTATTGGTGAGCTTATATTGGTAGATGGAACCACAAATAAATAGCTAAGACAGCGACAACAATAGTTATGAGCCCAACCCCACTCCTTAATTCATATTGCATGCTATGTTATAGTGAATCTTTCAAAATTGACTTCCATTCAATGCATGTTTGTTAACGTATTTATGGGCTGTACTGTATCTACGTAACATCACATAGTATTTAATAGCATTAAGAAAAAAAAATCCTTTTTACTTGTACAAGTATATATGACCACTCATGGATAGGAGAATTTAGATAGGTAATGAAGTGTAAAATGGTAAAAAAATAAATACTCGAAAGCTTCCACGTTTTGAATAATCCCTTTGGAGATTAACTGAACAAATGATTTTATAGTATTAAACTTAACGAATAATTGTCTATGCTAGTGTCGTGAGATTAACATTATATTATATCGAATTCCGTGTAGATTAGCATTTGCCATACCATTTAATGTTCATCGAACTGCACAACTTAATAAGATTTGTTTAAACACGAAAAATGTGAAAACAGAAAAAGATGATTAAACTACGGAACTGGCTAACTGCTGTTTTTGTTCTTTTCGTTTTGTTTCACAATTTAAAAATCTAAAACTAAAAAAATACAACCCTTTTTTCTTTTTTTCTAAATATAAAAGCCTAACCGACAGCAGACGTTTAAATACAGCAGCAAAGCAGAGTCAAAACCTAAAAACCCCCCACACACACTCACACACACCAATACATGAAGTGCAGCAAAACTCATTCAAGATCATCGTACAAACTATGGTGATTGGTCTCCATACCAACATCCCTGAAATTTCTATGTGACAAAATACCTCATTTTTCGTATTAAACTGCGGAAATGAAGAGGCTGAACGGCAAAGCCATGGCCGCTAACTTCGGCGGCCAACCCGAGCCGGGCAGCGATCACGGCGCCGACGCAGTCAGCTGGGGCCCAGAGCGGAAATGTGGGTTGAATCTCATGAAATTGATGGGTGTATTTCTCGTTTTGGTGATGGGTTTCTCCGTTTTGTTCTCGGTCTCCGTCGTGCTGAGGGACCCGCCGTCGGATGCGTTTTGGACCGTGGTTGAAGCCCGGAATCTTGATTTTAACCTTCAAAAAGGTATCTTTTTTTGTGGGATCCTTTGCTCCCGGTGTGATCTTTGAGTGTGTACTGTTCTTGTTTTGTTTCTCTCTTTTTTTTTTAAAGCCGTTTCTTTTTTTGGATGTTGGTTGCTTTGAGCAGTGAAGATTATGCAAATTTGTTCTTGATGGTGTTTGCTTTAGTGTGTAAGAGTTGGAGATAGTCAAATTGTTTGATTTTGGTGATGTTGAGGAAGTAGAATCGAGTGTACGAGGTATTTAAGATTTTAGGATATATGGTTGATGGATTGTTTAATGTTGTTAGAAATCGAGTTGTTTTATTTTCCAACTATGTGGTCCTTGCAATGTGATTTGGCTGCTTTAGCGTTCAAGTTCCTTCCCTTATTCAAATGTGTGGGCAGTGGGCCACATCACTTTTTTTTCTTTTTTTCTTTTCTTTTTTGTCATGTGTTGTTTTTTAATTCAGCATCACAGTCAAAGGGAAAGAACGATGAACTGGATTCTGTAAATTTATATATTTCGAATTAATTTCACACAATACCTAATTGCTCAGATGAGTTAATGGCAGAGCAGTGAAGGTTCAAGTTTCAAGACTTTTTTTTGGAATTGGGATGGATTTTCAACAAAATCATAGAACAAATTTGTTTGTTTTAGATTTTATTTTATTTCTTGAGTTACCTTAATAACGGTGAACTTTGAGGATTTGATCAACTAGTTCTAGTTGCATTGAAACATCTTATGCTCTTCACTGATTAGGAGATCTCTAGAAGGTCATAACCTGACATATTATTAGAAAAAAATGGAGAAACTGAAACTAAAGCTGCAAAGTTGCTACATAGAATTGCAACGATTGTTTTAGTTATGACCTTGTGTGATCATGATTTTAGTGTAGTATGAAACAATTTGATTACAAGGATAACTTTTTTCTGAGATTATTTTGAGAAGCAGTCGAAATTTGGATTATGCTATATAATATCCCTTTCCGAGTTGAATGATGAATTTAGTTCATTACTTAGTTTGCAAGAACTGTTTTACAGCAAGAGTTGAGCTTGGCTTGATTTTTTTTTAAGACTAGAGGTTTTAGGATTTTTTTTGAAAATATTTATATTAACTGAAGCTAGGCTGCTTAAAGGTAAGTTTGAGCATCAAGTAGAAGGTGGCTTAATTGTGTTTTTTCCTTGTTGATTAAGAATTAAGAAAAATGGCATTGAGATTTCATCTTTACAAAAGTTGCTATTAGACAAGATATTCATCAAATGAAAAAAAGTAAACATATCATATTCAAGTTATGAATTTTATTACAACATCATTGATTCATTATAAATCAGTACGTTTGGGGTTGTGAATCATATAAATTATTTATCCTTTTATTTTTATCTTGGAGAGTGAATGTTCTAAACAAGAAGTGTTTTGCTGTAATCTAGCTTGTAATTCTGAGTTCCTCTTTTTGGCAGCCATAATAGAGGAAAACAATCATGCTCAGCCTGTTGAGGTGCCCAAGGATAAGCTTCTCGGCGACCTTCTCCCCGCCGGATTTGATGAAAAATCTTGCCTGAGTCAGTATCAGTCCCTCCTGTATCGTCGGGGAGTGCCTCAGAAAGCGTCTTCTTACCTCATATCCAAGCTACGAAGCTATGAAGCCCGACACAAGAAATGCGGACCCTACACGAACTCATACAACAAAACAGTTGAGGATCTCAAATCTGGCAGACACTCGAGCACACCGGAATGCAGCTACCTCGTCTGGATATCCTTCAGTGGTTTGGGGAACAGGATGTTGACGCTCACCTCTGCTTTCCTCTACGCTCTCCTGACCGACAGAGTCCTCCTCGTTGACAGGGGAGTCGACATTCACGATCTCTTCTGCGAGCCGTTCCCAGAGGCTTCCTGGCTACTTCCCCTGGACTTCCCCTTGACCAATGAGTTCAGTAGCTTCAACCAGAGCTCGCATCAGAGTTACGGGAACGTGGTGAAGAGCAACTCCACTGCATCAGTGCCACAGCCGTATATGTATCTCCATCTGGTTCATGACTACGACGACCAAGACAAGCTTTTCTTCTGCGATCAAGATCAAGCACATCTACAGAAGATCCCGTGGTTGGTAATGAAGTCCGATAACTACTTTGTTCCATCCCTTTTCTTGATGCCCTCGTTCGAGCAGGAGCTCCACAGCCTCTTCCCGGACAAGGAGACCGTGTTCCACTTATTGGGCCGGTATCTCTTCCACCCAACAAACTCGGTGTGGGGGCTTATAAGCCGATACCACGAAGCTTATCTATCAAACGCTGATGTGACAGTAGGAATTCAGATAAGGGTGTTTGATATTTCACCTGGTCCATTCAAGTACATATTAGATCAGATTCTGTCTTGCACGACGAGGGAGAATATACTCCCGGGAATCAGCCAGCAGGAAGGAGGCGTCGTCGGCTCATCCACGAAGCAGAAGAGGGTATCCGTGCTGATCACCTCTCTGAGCTCCGGCTACTTTGAGCAAGTAAGAGACCTGTACTGGGAGAATTCAACTGCGACGGGGGAGGTGGTTGCGGTCTTCCAACCGAGCCACGAAGGGTATCAGCAGTCGGAGAAGCAGAATCACAACCGGAAGGCGTGGGCGGAGATGTATTTGCTCAGCCTAACAGACAAACTGGTGACCAGTTCTTGGTCAACTTTTGGTTATGTGGCTCAAGGGCTTGGAGGGATGAAGCCATGGATACTTTACAAGCCTGAAAACCAGACGGCGCCGGATCCACCGTGTCAACGAGCCATGTCGATGGAGCCGTGCTTCCATGCTCCGCCCTTCTACGACTGCAAAGCCAGAAGAGGAATCGATACGGGCGCTCTTGTGCCTCATGTTAGGCATTGTGAGGATATGAGCTGGGGTTTGAAGCTGGTTCAACATAACAGATGATTCATTTATTGTAAATTGATAATGCATTTGTGTTTTGGTGATGATGGTGTATATTTTGTGGAAGGGAGAAGGCTGTTTTTGTCAACTTGATAGGTTTGTTTCATTGTTGAGGAACTTGAAAGTTTTGTAAACCTTTTCATTGGCAAGAGGTCTTTTCTCAGAGGAAAAAAATGTCCTTGTCTTCTTGATGAAGAGGAAGGAGACGAGTAGAGTATGATATTATGTATTATTGAGAAGTGGGTGCTGATTGATGAAATTGGCGGGTCCACTTATAAATGAATTTGTATTGGTAGATATAGAGTCACGAGTAAATATTTAATCTTGCATGCATGATCAATATTTCACTTGAGATTTTCTACTCCAATTTTTTTTACATCCCACTCATCCAAAATTGCTAAATTTTTAAATTTTTGAATTTTAATTTATTACTCCAGTAAATATTAGGATTCATTATAGTATAATTATTTTAAACTAATAATAAATATAATTATAAAACAAAAATTGTCGGGATGCAGGGGACAGATCTAAAGGCCAGGCACCCTCGACCGTCGCCCGGTCATTTTTTTTAATTACCTATAGATATATATGATTTTTTTTAATCTATATATGGTAATCTCGTCCGGTCATAATTGTGTAATTTCAAATAATTATTTTAAGATTCAACTCGTTTTCTTTACTAAAATTTTATTAGAATCATCCGGTGAAATCTTTCCCGATGATTATTAAATTCCTGAATCCGTCGCTGTTCGGGATGCATCACCTAAATAATCTTTTCCATATGTACTACAGTACTAGTAAATGTACATATGGAAATGCAAAGGGTATGAATTAATGATGACTAGTGAGATGGGCAAACGAACTAGTTTAAGAAAAGGGGCACACCCATCTTTCAGTTAAACTTTAATTGTGGTTAATAAATTTTAATTATAAAATAATACTTGAATAAAAAAAATTAGTACTCCCTCCGTTTCACGAATCTTGGGTCAATTTTCTTTTTCGACTGTCCCACAAATCTTGAGTCATTTCTATATATAGTAAGAATTAGGAAAAAAAATAAGGAGTTTTAATTAAACTTATCTTAATTAATTGTGTATTTTTCTATTTTATCACTTTTTTACTTTATTACCTACACACTTAAAACACAATCTTCAACTTCTTAATTTCCGTGCCGAAAAGAAGTGACTCAAAATTCATTGGACGGGGGAGTATATTGTATAAATTTTTTGGCTAAAAAGATTGTTTGGGACCAAGAGGATAATAAAAATATCTAAGCGAGCCAAATTTGTTCGTGCATGCAAGGGAAAAATCATTAAAAGTACCACTTTCTATATATATTTTGGGATTAAGTGAACCAAATATCTGAAAATAAGATTTACAATCCCATTTCTTTTTATTTTCTTTTTTGAGTTTGAAGGTCTCAACGACAGCAGATCTTTAATAAGAGAGAATGAAACATCGAACCCCACGAGGCTACACAAAAACTCAAACCGGTTTCATAGTGAAATCGACTTCACAATGACACTACTTTAACATACAAATGATACTGCCGGTTTCACCATAAAATCGGTTTTATAGGAGACCACCTGGCAAGGCAAACACAAATACCTATGAGCTATTCATATTTCTGGTGAATAAAAATTCATTCGAGCTCATTCAGTAAAGCTCGTTTGTTAAGCGAGTCAAACTTGATTAGCGTTACAGTACTCGCATTCGTTAGCTCGTTAACAATTTTTCGTTAAGCAAAAAATACATAATGGAGTATTATGTATTTGATTACAATTTATTTAATTGGGACCGATGGAGTAAATAATTGTATCAAGTCTCCAATTGATTTTATATGTATTTAGAAAGTGGCGTTTATACTCAAATAAATTCAAAGTATTCCATAAACAATGCTCGAATTGGACAAATAATAGACGAGCCAAGCTTGAAAAAGACATAAAAAGTGCAGCAAAGTCAGTAAATATGATCGTTCAAAGTAGCAGTGTAACAACATCCCTGCGGAGTCGTTTTTGATTGAGGAGGTGAAGAAAGGCAAGAGAATCCAAACTGCCTTCTGCTATTAGGAGTTTCTAATAAGGATCTTAATGAGGATGAATTTGGGCAAACTAGAAGCTGGTAAGAAAACCATCTAACCATAGCGTGAAAGAATCCTAAATTATTAGCACATTTCTTACAAAAATGCAGGTTTTTTTTGTTTGGTTTAAGGAAGAGAGATGTTCAAACTTCTAATGGTAGATGTCGTGGGCACCAAAACCTTGGATGATTTTACCAAAAAGGCAACTCACAAACCAGAAGAGTGTTTATTAAATCTTGCACAGTTTGTCATAAAGTGTACAAATTATACTTGACAGAAACAGCCACAGTTCACTAGTTTGTGCCTCAAATGCCTATAGTTTGATGGTCAACATATGATTCAGCTGCAAACACAAGACTCTGCACCTCAGTTCTTCCTCCCTTCAGACAAGATGATGTGGTAGCCATGCCTGAATTTGCCAAAAGTGAAATAAATTAGCAAGTGCGGCTAAAGATTATAGAGTAGAGTGGCTGAGGTAATTTCATGATAAACAGAGATGCTATGAAACCCACGTCGATTTAAATGGTGCACTGGTCACTCCAACAGGTGTGTTGAACGCAACCTCCTGAAACGGACCAGCCATCTTACCACGTGGGAACCATCCTAGATCCCCACCCTTCTTCCCCGATGGGCATTCCGAATATTCTGCAGCTATCTGAAGAAGAGAAATAAAGAAAGAAAGTTGAATGTGAACGTCGCCTCAGTCTTTCATGCTAACAAATCGCCTCATCAATTCATTTCTTTTTAAAGATAAGAAGAGATTCATCAAGGTTCAAAGTTTAATGTTCGTCAGTCGTCACTTGAAGTGGGGATTGCTTGATTATCAACCAAAAGCACATCTTGCTCCTCAGACACTTGCAAATACGAAATTACTATCATGTAGTTGTTCTTAAGCATTGAAAACAAGACATAACATCAGAACTCAATACCTTAGCAAACTCAGCGGGTGGAACTTTGTCTCCGTTACTGAGCCAGCCATCCTGTAGCTTCTTATAGGCTTCGTTGATCTTTCCTTGCTTCTCACACAAGATATGTCTAGCTAATAAAAGTCAACAATAGATGCAACTAAATGATCATTAACAACACAATAAATCTACTACACTACTAAAATTACAGTAGGGGTTCCACAAGTAGGAAATGTAAAGGAGGAACCTTTGACATATGTGCAAGTTCCTAAACCATCTCCTTTCCCTCCTTTTGCTTTGCCCTTCGATGCAGCATCGTCACTACCCCCGGCTGCTTGCTTTCCCTTGCCTTTTCCTGCTGACTTGGAATCCTTCCCCATCACTGCACACACGGCACGGCGAGACGCCCAAAAAGAAGACAGAATAATTTAAGGATACAGAAAATCCAAACCCCTTTTAATAGAGGGATAGCATAATTGAAAAAAGAAGACAGAATAATTTAAGGATACAGAAAATCCAAACCCCTTTTAATAGAGGGATAGCATAATTGACAATTTTCTCTCATATACAATGTAAAATACAAGTGGAGTCATTCTACAACTAATAGGAAGTAAAAATTAGATGATTCTGGTGAGAATTATTTGACCGAAATAATTGACAAATACCACTACAATCTACATTCCAATCACTATTCAAATGCAGATTTCATAAAGTAGTCAAGTACTTATCCAATCTATAAGAGATTCCGGCACTACGCATATCAATCTCATATAAAAATCATGCATCTCCTAAACTAAAAAACTTAGCTTTTTATTCTCCACAGAGTCCCCAACCCCAAAACATGAAAATTAATGCTTCTTATCCCCTCTAAAACCTCATTTGAAAACTCTAATGATAAAAACATAATGAAACTCGATTTAGGCAAAAATCAATCTACAGAAAACGAATTCCGGCCATCTCATCCACTGAATATAAATTCCAAACGGAAAGTAAAATCTTTCTTCTTCAAGCTAAATCAAAACAAGGATGAGCAATGGATTAACGGACCACGAATATCAACAGGAATCAATAAGAAATAGAAATTGAGTAGGACGAATAGTACCTCGGAAGTGAATAATTTAGAGTTGCTGAGAGATGAAGCACAAAAATCTAATGCAAATTATACATGTTCGTCGTCTCATTCCTACTAGTGGATTTCGCGACTCTGATTTGACGATTTTACCCCGTAAAACCCTGGTCTCATTTGCACCCCCAATTCTTTGATTATTTGGTTTTTATATTTTACTTACGTAGCATATTCCAAAATAAAAAATCTTATGTAGCATAGTGTTATTATACATGTTAACTTGATTTATTCTGATAAATGCAATATCTAAATAAATATCTAGTGAATGATGTGGATAATACACATGATATATTTATTAGAGTAAAATTTTGGAATAGCCAAAATGGGTCATAAAACACAAATTATGGCCACTCATTGAAAAAACATAAATTTTGGTCATTTTTATAGCTTTGGGACGTTTTTGCCCTTAATTGGGCGGACTGGGTAAGGTCAGGAGCGCGGGTCGCGTGCCGGGTAGGATCAGGCACGCGGGTCGGGTTAGGCACTTATGGCACTATTAGTGCCATTAGTGCCATAAGTGCCAACGAATTTTTTTTTTTACTCCCCCTACCCTGTCTACCCCCTCAGACCCCGACCCCACCCACCCCCAAGCCAAAAACAAAAAAAAAATTTACTCCCCCTAGATAAAAATAAATCAAATTTTACTTTTGTTATTTTATTTTATGGCACTAATAGTGCCATAAGTGCCAACGAAAATCCAAAATAAAATAAAGTAAAATGGTCTTTTTAGCACTTATGGCACTATTAGTGCCATAAGTGCCAAACATGCAGAACAAATATAGAAACAACAGCATCATCTAAACCCTAAATGGATAATCTAAACCCTAAATGGAATATCTAAACCCTAAGGGAAGTGTTTAAAAAGTTCCTTTTGGCTTGGGGGTGGGTGGGGTCGGGGGTCTGGGGGTAGACATGGAAGGGGGAGTAAAAAAAAATTTTCGTTGGCACTTATGGCACTAATAGTGCCATAAGTGCCTAACCCGACCCGCGTGCCTGATCCTACCCGGCACGCGACCCGCGCTCCTGACCCTACCCAGTCCGCCCAATTAGGGGTATATTAGGCATATTGCCTAATTAATGACCATAATTTGTGTTTTTTCAATTAGTGGCCAAATATTGTGTTTGCATGTTCAATGTGGCCATTTGACACCATTGTTTCTATTTATTATTTATATGTACACAGACAATATCATCATTATATAATACGGTTTGAGATTCATGCGCTCTCCTTAATCCGGGGTCCTACGTGGCATATCTAAGAATTCAAGATTTAAAATTCCTGCAATTC
Source organism: Salvia miltiorrhiza (assembly GCF_028751815.1). Classification (NCBI taxonomy): domain Eukaryota; kingdom Viridiplantae; phylum Streptophyta; class Magnoliopsida; order Lamiales; family Lamiaceae; genus Salvia; species Salvia miltiorrhiza. The sequence goes on from NC_080390.1 coordinate 51,388,283, forward strand.
TAGAGCCTTTGGCTTAATATTATTCATCCTATGTGGCAAAATACCTCTTACATGGCATATCTTATTTTAATTAATTCTTAAAACACAAAATGAAGTATTTCTCCTCCCCAAATTCAATTTCCCTAACCCCCGTCTCCACAGTCCACACTACTCTCCCCTCCCCCGTCCGAAACCCAATTCCTCTTTTCCCCCTCCCGTCTCTCACACGGTCACGACTCACACCAGACTTTCCCCTCCCTCCGTCGGCCATTCGCCGCGATTCGCCTCACTCCGGCCACCGCTCCTCCCTGTCTCTAACGCCCCTTTTCTCCTTCCCTGTCTCTCACACGGTGCCAGAGCCGCTGATGCCGCCGCGCCTCCGCCGACCATTCGCCTCACTCCGATCGCCGCTCCTCCCTGTCTCTCATGCCCCTTTTCTCCCTCTCTTCTGCCGCGATTCGCGTCACCGCCGCTGCCGAAATCGCCAGCCATGGTAAGTTTTTTTTTTTTTATCTGGTTTTTTTAGTCTACCGATTTAACAAAAATAATTAATCATATGCTGACTAATTTTCGATTGCTGATACACCAAATTATAGAATGATTCGATTGCTGGTAAATATAGAATGATTGTGAATTTTAGAAAGAACAAATTTTGGAAATAATTTTAACAAAGGAAACTTAAAACCTAGATTTTTATCTATAAATCCGAGTGTATGTCCTGGGGATGGGGGGCGGAATTTGTTTGTTTGCGCCTCAATGAATAAGAAGATGATGTATTTTGTCAAAAATACTGGTGTTTATTTATTCATTTATATGTTTTGGAGTTTGTGTATTAATTTCTGATATTTTTCCCTCACTGTTGAAGCTGATCTCAATTTTTATGGAGCAATAATGGATTTTTAATTATATTCCTCTGCATCACCGTCTCATCAATTTTGTAGCGTTAAAAGCAAGAAAAATTTGCAGATTTTCGGTTAGTTCGAATGCAAGTTGGAGTAGTTTCAGCATAATAAAGCCAAACCCCACATGAAATATTAAACTTGTAATTTTCACTCTTAATTTCTTATTTTGCAGTTATTTTTTTTACCTTCATTATTTCTGTCTGTTTCTTAATCCGGATAATGTAGTGCAATCCATGTTTCATTATCCCCAATTTCTTTAATTATCAACAATTCAAATTGATTTTCTCAAATCTGTTTTTATTTGATTCTGCTCTATCTTAGTACATAATTTGTACTGTTTTATTCACAGAATTTGCTCATCTTAGTGGAGAATTGCTCAACTTTTCGTTTTTTGCCCTAATTTGCTTGTGCATCCATGTTTCTGCTATCTAATTTCTTAAGTTTTTCCTATTTTGTCAGAGTAATTGCTCTTTTGAATCTCTATTTAATTGAAAATTCTTTTTTCTTTTCTGTTGTGTGTGTGATTGTTCTTGAAATGTGTGGAACTCGTCTTGTGTATCGCTTTCACACTGTTGTGCTGTCATGTTTCCAGGTTATCTCTATGATATAGCCCCTCCCTCAATCCACTTTATAAATCATGGATGTCAATGAAGAGGAGGTGTTGATTTCTCTTAGAGGAATGGGGGGATACCGATGAAGTGCTCCTCCACGAAAACGAAGTAGCTGAAAACAGCTTCTTCTTCTTCTTCTTTTGCTGTGTTTCTTTTGCATTGATTTTTTTTTTTTTTTGTGCTTTTGAGTTATGATTTTCTTCGAATTGATTCCAATGTCTAAGGTTTTTACTTTGGCTGAGGTCTCCGAGCACAGCACCAACAAGGATTGTTGGCTCTAGATCGTGGGGAAGGTAATTGATTGGTCATCGTTTGTATCGATAACATAGACGATTATACGATCAATTGATTTGTTTGTTAGTTTTTGTTATATTGTGATATAGTATTTTGTAATAGAGGTAATCTTGCGGTTATGCCGCTCTGTTTTTTTGTTTTTTTCCAGTTTTTTTGGAACAATATGTGGGCGTGTTGTGTGACTTGAATTATTTGGTTCTGATGTGAACAATTGATTTGTTTGTTAGTTTTTGTTATATTGTGATATAGTATGTTGCAATAGAGGTCTATGTTTATAATAGTTTTGAGTTATATAGGACATGGACCAAATCAAATTCTTGACCGTTATACTATATGTTCTCCGTTTTCACATTTGACTGCATATTGAACTGATGCAGTTTTTGGATCTTTGGTTGCCCCTTTTCCGTTGTAGTAGCTTGCTTTGAATCTTGAAATCTTATGGTGAGAATCAAATGGTAATAGCGTAGGAAATGTGAATTTATTTGAATCCCTTAAATTGATACTCATAAGACCTTTTATGGTGATTGCTGCATTAAATATATAGCTATGGAATTGTAATTTTTGTTTAAGAAAATTACATTCACACAACATCTGCACTCTATATGAATTATAGTAGTATTGTGATTGTATTAGAAAATCATAAGATTTGCATTGTTATTCATTATATATTCATGTTACAATGTTTCAATTATGATTATTTTGCCCAGGTAATAGAGACTTGGGATTTGTGTAAACGTATTCTGGCTATTTTGACCCCTATTTATTTGGCAGGCTGAAGCAGAGGTTGGTACATATGAAAATCAATGATACATTTTTGTTGCTATGCCTGGTTGGAGTGCAAGGCTCATACAATTTTTACAGTTGCAGCATAATTAAATTTGTCATATGTATGTGTATGAAATAAAAAGAAATGAATATTCGGTATGATGTTAGGAAACTTCTATGTGAAAGACAAGCAACAAGAGCTAGGTTGATTTTTCCAAATTTTATAGAATTGACTCCAACTAAGATGTCATTGTTGCTGCATGTGCATTTTTTGCTCATTTGGTCTTTGTTCATTTCAAAACTTCTCATTGCAAGGGAGCGAGCAATGGAGCAACCAAGGTTGTTGGTTCCTGTGTCTTGGTGACGGTATTTAATCGATGGAACGGGATGGACAAGCTAAAACGAGGAGAGTTGTGAAAGAAAAAGTGTGAAACTTAGAATTTGATTGGTGGAGAAGTTGTGAATATTGGCATGTGAATTTTTGAAATTTGAGAAGAACGAAAATAACTAAAATACGTTTTCTTTTCTTTTTTTATTTTATTTTTTGGCATGTGAATTAGCGTTTACTTTATTTACTATACTATGTTTAATTTTTCTGGCGAAATAAATCCCTCAATGTGTGCTACAAGTCTACAACTATTTTGTAGCTCCTACTTCTCAATCATTCAAATTTAAGACAAAAATAAAAAATATCATTTTCTTTCTTTCCATGATAGTTGTAATATAATGATCGAGCTTTGACATGAGTGCAATATTTTTAATTTATATAAAATATTTTTTTTTCTGCTATATTATTCCATCATTTAATATGTGCAGTATTTATATATATTCTTTTTAAGTTTGCGGGTGGCAGGTATCCGACGAGTAGCGGGTTAGCGGATATCCGACGGATGGCGGGTATGTGCAGGTGACGGGTGTGGGTGGCAGAGAGTACCCGTCGTGGGTCACGGGTCAGGTGGCGGATACGAAGTGGGTACCGAACGGGTGGCAGGTATCTGCGGCTGACGGGTGAGGGTGGTAGAGAGTACCCGTCGCGGATCACGGCCTTCGCTCGCGGGTACGGGAATGGATGGTCACTATCTGTGCCCGCCGTACCCGATTGTCATTCCTAATTATAACGTACTATTATTTTTCAAGTTCATTTGACAACTTTTTGAATATATGTATTACTAAGTCATGTTAGGGTGAATATAAGTCCTCTTTAATATACTTTTTCATGTATATTTGACATGTTACGTGGACTTATGTCATGTTAATACTTATTTTATTGAATAATATTAATTAATTATAAATATATTATTTATGTTAATTTCTACATTTTTTTTATAAATTATAACATCAATTAATACCCGTCGAAATTCGACGGGTTACACACTAGTTAACTTAGTTCATCTTAGGGTTGTAAACGAATCGAATAGTATCAAATATCGTGATTTTATATTCGTATTTGAATACTAACCGAATCGAATTGAATATGTATTTCTTGAATCGAATACGAATATCAAAATTTAAATATCGAATCAAAAACGAATTATTTGATTAATTTGCAATCGCAATGAAGAAGCGTGACTTGTCATGAAATAATGACTTCAATTTAAAATTTTGATATTATAAATTTTGAAGTTTTACTTTTTAAATTGTGAGGAATGACCTTAATGCATGTATATTATGATTTTTTGCAATCTTCCTTTTTAAAATTGTCAATTATTGTATGATATCATAATTATTTTATTATATTTCTTTTATAATACTGTAATTCTTAACACACACACACACACACACACACACACATATATATATATATATATAGATATACATATGTATAGTTAAATATTTGTGAATATAAAATTAAATTCATCCAACAAAGTGATGAATCCACCGTAAATTTTACAATTTAAGGATGAAAATTAGTTCATAATTTATTTTAGCCATCCACTCAAACATATATATACTAGTATTTAAATATTTAATTAGCTATCTACGAATGTCAAATCGAATATCATAATTTCATATTTGTATTTGAATACTAATCGAATCGCCCCTCATCCACAAGGTTGTGAGTTCAAAACCCACTTATCCCATTTTTTTTGGTTTCTTACGGGTGCTTTCGCCTGATTTTGTTTTGCCTTTGGACGGCTCTCTTTTTTTTTTTAATAAAATTTTTATTTCAGCAGTTCAATTTGAATACTAATCGAATCGAATATTTAAATTCGAATTCGAATCGAATATTTTCGAATATGAATATCAAAGTTTCGAATCGAACAAAACTATTTAATTCATTTACAACTCTATCATTATATTTACGTAAGGATATGACCAGAACAGAAGAAGCACGATAATACATACACATGCTTCAAATAATCTAAATTGATCAATATTTGCATAATTTTTTCCTTATTAATAGTTGCTTGCGGTTTACCATGAGATTTTAGAAATAGTTTAAGGTTCCATACAAAACCTAGCCACAGATTTCAAATTTATGCTAACGAATGACACAAATCCATCGAACTCGTTCACAATATAGCTTCAAATCACCAAGTTTGGGCCACCTATTTTCAGATTATTTTGATAAATTTCACTCAATACTAGTCCATTAAAACTCATTTCTAAAATCCAAATAATTCCTCCTCCAGAATTAAAATACTACTATGTTATACCTAATCTAACATTGCAATATAACTACCCAAAAAAAGTGAGGCCAGTTAGCGTGTCCTTGAACAGCGTTTCTTGTGTAAAATATGCATGAAGGTGATTGTTGGATCCTACTATTCAGAATCAGAGTCAGTGAATGGCAGTTGCTGTGCATTTTTGGGTTCGAGATCGGTGATGGAGGGAGGGAAAAGCTGATTCGATCCACTTCCTCTTTTAACCCTCCTTCGCCTTGGTTTGTCCTCATCCTGCAACCAGTTACAGCAGCACGTCTCTCAGAAGCAGAGGAACAACATATGCGAGTTTCAAGAATGCTAAGAAATTCTAACATACAGCCTCTACATTGAAGCTATCGTACCTTTGTTTGATTGGACTCATTCTGGCTGCTGGATTGAGTTGATCGGTTTTTATTTAGCCAAATGAAACCAGACGACATCAAAGCTAGCAAAAGCAGACATGGTCCGATTCTTGGATCACCAAGGTGATCAGAGAAACGGGTTATGAAGCCACTGGTCCAGTGTTTGATGCTGCCTCCTGAAGGGACGAACCTTTTGGAGTTTTGTGACCAGCTCTGATCAGCCTCCTCGGGTACCAGCTCCGGAGCTTTTGTTCTCTGCAGAAAGAAATGCACATTTTGAGCACCACAAAACACGATTTCATCCTTTCATACAATACTCTAGTTTGAGGGAGGAACCAACTTACAAAAGGAGGGATCTCTCTGGAGTCGCCATCTTTAATTGTTTGAGAAATCCAGCTTATGATCTGGTTTCAAGTACATTTTTAAAGCACGGTAAGCATTGTTCACAACAATTGCTCCAAAAGAAAGAAGGAAAAATATGCTTAATATGGTTATGAAGTTAAAGAGGCCTCATGAATGTGCTTAAACTTTGAAAGGAATTCTAACCTCAGAAGTTTCGCTTGAGCCATTGTACTTGGCAACTAGTGTCGACACCGGATCAGCTTCAGTCTGATACCAAGAATGTAAGATGTTTTCTTGTTTCTTTGTATCTAAATTTTCAACCCTAGGGAACCTCTCAAAACGCACTATAAACAGACGTGCTGCATCTACTATGCCCCGTCTAGGCCCACAAGTCTCAAAGCTATCTTCCGAGTGGAGATTGAAGAAACAATACCTCTGCAAGAAATAATCATTCTCTTTAAACTCACAGCACATGGTGCAAACGGCAATAGCGTATTACTGACTATAACATGCAACAGATCATCATAGAATACAAAATAATCAAATGAAAATAGAAGGTTCGGAGCTCACATGCTGGGCCTCCCCGTCTAGCCAGGCAAATGTTAGTCGCTTTTGTTTGATTGCTGATGCAGCTGGAGCAGATATGGGTTCTTGATCAACTGTGTCTGTCGTATCCGAAAGTTTCTCTTGCACTTTGCGCACGGTCTTTAAAAAAATGTAAGTTACTTCGCTGTCCAAATTGTTCATTACTATAAAACGTAATAATGCTATAGATTAATATCATGATATTAATGAATCCCTTATTTCATGTTTTGTCCTTCTGTTCACTCTACGTCATAGTCTCCTGATAACGGAAAAGGGGAAAAAAGAAATAGACTCAAATCATAAAGTTTTCTCACTTCGCGCATTTTACTGAGTTCTGGACTTGGTCGTCCAGCAACAAGGGCACAATACCATATCTTGGTATCTTTTCCGGCACGTGAATAGCCATTAACGTCACAACCCAACTCCATCGAGGTCACACTTCTCAACTGGGGAAGCACTGCAAGCAAGCAATACAAGATTCAGAAACGTACCCACTATAACTGATTATATTGATTTAGAAAGTATCTCAATTAAAGAAGCAAAACATGTACCGTGATATTTGTTCTTCTCCATGAGATCTATAAATGTCGAACTGTTGACATATCCTGAAAATAATAGATCTGTTAGCTTGCAGTAAATCAAATTAAGATAGAACTGTCCATCAAACCCATCTAACTAGACAAGGAAGAAAGAGGAGCTCATACTTACCTTCATACACCACAGGTTCGACTCCTGGATCTTTCACAAATACAATTGCAGGAGCAGACTCCACACCAAACCTGTTTTATGAGAAATATGAAACAAAACAACTACAATCTTTACAGAACAGGGGAAGGACCTTCGTTGACATGGAGGAGAGGGAAAAACAAAAGATAAGAGAAGAGTAGCGCATACATATTCCACCAGAAAGCAGATTCCTCTGGTCTCCACATGGCAAAGGCGAAAGTGGCATATGATGAGTAAGTTCTAGCAGCTTGACGAATGAATGGAGTAGCACGCTCACCCGTTTTTGAGATCAGAATCACTTTAACCTACATGGCAAAAGTCCTCATGACGAATTACAATGCTATCTTTTATGGTGAACTCCATGAAGTGTTATTGTGACTAAAAAACAAAGTGATTTAAGTATCAAGGTATGAAAATACTCTTTCTTTAAAAGAATCTTATGAATAACAGTTCTCTCTCTTGTTGAGAAATAGTCAATAATCATGGAAATCTTATATCAAGTTGGATAAGTTTTTCATTAAAACTAAAAAAAAAAAAAAAATCTAGCACCTAACAGAAACACCAAATACACGTTTCTCATGATGACACACATGTTCTGATGTTCATAAAAGCAAGTAATGATCCTGAAATAAGTGACATAACGATACCTGATGAGGTTTACTCTTAACCAGAAAATTCTGCACCTGAAAATTCAATATTCATATTAAAGCTGATAATCAGAAGAAGAACATCTTTCAAGTGAATTTAAACTTGAAGATCACAAACATTATCTTGCAATTATAGTTTGAAGTACAGTGCAGACCTTACCCTAGATTTGACATAACAAAAATTACAAATTAGAAGATTAAAGGGGCGTTTACTTTTAAGGTTTAGCCTAGATAGATTAAAAAAAATAGTATAGGCTAATCCATTGTTTACTAAGATGGATTGGATCTTTGGAACATCCCAAGGCCCTTGATAATTTTTGTCATTTGAGCTAATTTTGCTTGATTCATATCCCATTGAAAGGGTGGGATTGGAGATATCCTAGTAATGAGGATAAAAATACTCAATCATGTATCTTAATCAATCATGGAAAGTAAACGTCCCCTAAATAAATAGGCAAACTAAATCCGCGAAATGTTTACTGGTTCTTAGGTTGGGACATCAATGGATTTCATCATAGTAATAGAGCTTATAGAGAGAATTACTTAACTATCATATTTAACTTCGATAATAAGAAAATGAGAATGATTCAGTTCATCAAAATTACCTACTTCGATCAAGTGCTGTTTGCTTAATCTTTAGGAAGATATTACTGAACAACATTAAAGTACAAATCATGTGCCAGACACTTAAACTTAAGCAATAGAACATGCACACAGAATTTAGGTTTAGATTAACTTAACACATAAAAGATGAAACAAAAATTGGTGGAAACAAATGAAAATCTTAAAAACTCAATTAAACAACATAATAAAAGTGGAAATGCCACATAAGTAAAAAAAGATATACAAACTTAGAAGCTATTGCCTCACAGTATGGCCAATCAAATAATTTTTACCTCAGCTAGATATTTATCACCAAACAAAGAGAAATCAGATGGAGGAGAAAAACCAAATTGAAATGAGGAATTTCAAATTTACGCTACTATTCTATGCATGTAAATCTGATGTATTACCAGTGACTCCTTTGAGTGATAAGGAATTCGAGGTAAATTTAGGATGCTTGTCGCCAACCAATTTGTTATTGCATCAACAGAGAGCTCATCCTCATACCTAAGCAAGAAATACCAATTCAGGCAACAGAACGCCAAAAAGTTTTCAAATTACTTTTAATTTTCTGTAAGCATAAGGAAATCATTTAAAGAGGACAAACACCTGTAAAGGCAGCTGGCACTTTTACACCCAGGTGCAAAACCCAAAATTGCTGGAAATCCTGCAAAATGTTGGACAAGAAATCAAAATACTACGGATTATAATCAAATATACTAAATTCAACTTCTTTCATACCAAAATGTCATTTGGAGGTTTCAAACAGAGCCATATTAATATGATGTCCTTCAGTTACAATTTTAAGTATACATATGCATAAACAAACAACAACAATGAATCTGTCCAGAAAAGTTGATACTTTCCTAATTCTATCTCTGATTCTCTAATGTGCACATAATTCAACCTTCACCAATGATAAAGTAACAAAATAAGTACCAGCCAACTACTATTACCATTTCTAAAGAAAGGTTGACCACTGGATTTTTTGTCAGCTAGATATGCAGCGAGCTTAACATCACCAAGTTCAACCACTCCAGTATTTGCAACTCCATCCAGCAAATTAACTAAATTATTAAACCAAAAAAAAAGGTGAGAAAGGAAATAAAAAAAACATGCAGCTTAAAAGAAAATTGAGGTATAAATGAAGCTTAAACATTAACGAGGGAAACTTACCAATTCGCTTCCAAGCAGCAGAAAACTCCAGGGAGCGCTTGCTTCCAGTAGAAATTATCTGACCCAGATCAAATGACAGAGCACACAAATAATGTCAGTAGAAATGTTAGAATAACAGACATGCACAGATCTGCAAATAGAGATAAAAAATATATATATAAAAGTAAAAGTCTAACAATAATATTTCAATAATCTGATGGTTATAACTTATAAGGAGATGAATGGAAGCACAAACAAATATGGGAAAGCCGTAGTCAGATTAAAGTAAAAAATTAGACCAACATCCAGCTTCAAAATAGAAATGGGAGAAGGGAAAGCACAATTGAAATCAAGAAACATTGTGTGCCAGGATAAACAAATATACCACTAATGTCATTGAGAAGCTAACTATAAAATGTGTCAGATGGAGATCGTGAAATTAAGACAAATCTACTGCAAGATAGGCAAGTCATACCTGCAGGAGGAGCGGCTTGTCATCTTCAAATATGGATAAGAAGTTCTCGGAATTGATGACCTCCAGATCTTGATCGACAGGATCTAAGATTATTAATAGAAATATAAGAAATGGCATTGTTATCACTATATAACATACAAAAATATGAAAAGCAAGGTAAAACTATATGTACTTTGAGGCGGCATTTACTTTTTATGATTGATAAGATGCATGATTGAGTATTTTTATCCCCAATACTAGGATTTCTACAATCCCACCCTTTCAACATTAGCTCAAATGATAGAAATTATCAAGGGCCTTGCGATATCCCAAAGTTCTAATCCATCTTAGTAAACAAGGGATTAGCCTCGCTATTTTTATCTATCAAGGCCAATCCTTCAAAGTAAATGCCCCCTGAAGGAGAGAAGAAGAAAGCAATAGATCATATAGTAAAGAAGATTTTAACCAACCAAAGGAAGCAGCCTCTATCAGTGGAAGGTCGATTTCAGATATATGTTTCCCAGAATTATGTTCCTTGACTTTTTGAATAACATCCTACAAAGCAGAAAAAATAAATAGTATCAAACTGGCATTCTGTCAAAGTATGATATATATGAAGAATAGCTTAAGCAGAAAAGGAGAAGGTACAATCTTCAAATGTAGTAATATACAACAAAGAAGATCCAATAATAGGACAACAAAGAATGAAACCATACAATATATTCATCGATATTAAATATGTCGTAGTCTCTCTTCAACAACTGATTTGTAAGTAGCTCATAAGCATATTGAACCTGCAAAACCAGCCACATTGAGAAGAATTGTCAACTATTGTTTATCTCGTTTGATAGCAAAAAGAGATTTTTCTTCAGTTGTTGGTTTTGGCTGAAAATAATACTAGTACTAAACGAGCAGAAAGAAAGAATACATCCAAGAAAAATGCAAGTGCACTCATGTAAAGCATGAAAGATTATGATAGATGCTACACTTGAACTGAAGCACCATTATTGCTACATACCTTGATAAGATCGACTTCTGGAGGAACTGTTACGCTTGAGTTCCTGAAATAATGATGAAGTAAGTTCTAACAGATGAAAATAATAACACTTGTCTCCTTTTCTTTTAACAACATAATTCCAGTCCAACTACATTACACAATAATGTTGTAAATTTGCTTCAAAACATAGTGTGATAAACATTCATATATCTTATGTCTAGCATACATGACTACTTCAATTTACCTAAGATGCATGATTACTTCTTATAATCACCAACGCCAAGAATTTCAGCACTTCTACTTCACCATATAACTGAACAAATCTACTTCATTATACGGGATAACTTTCTGTAATTATGTACACAATTGTAATGAACCACACAAACAGAACTTGCTTCCAAATCAAGCAACAACTAGAGGGTTAGCGCACTAAAGGATGCATATTTGGGAAAAGAAGAAGAGAAATATATAGGTGAAAAATGTGAAGTTGCAATAAAAAATTTACCATCTAGAGGTGATCTTCTCGTAGGCCCGAGTGACTTCTTCAATGGAGCTATACTTGGGAATCCCCAAAACTGAAAATTCACAACAAAAAAGGCGAATTTAAAGAAAGCCCTGGATTTTAGAACCAAAAATTAAACTTAAAAAGGGCAGAATTGAAGGGTTGTGTACCATCGTAGTGAGATGGAGGAAAACTGCGGGGCAAGACAACGAGCTGAAAGAAAATAGAGGTGGCGAGGAGTAGAAGGGGAATATAATAGGCTTTGATGAAAGATATTGTGGGTAGATTGTTGGGCCGGCCTGGGGTAGCCATGAATGCCAGAATCTTGATCTCAGAAATGAGAGACTGTTTTTGTAGTTGCTGTACTAGTCTGACTCTATACTAACAGTAGAGCACAAATTGAAACCTCCATGATTTTGTGGAGATCCCTCATCCCATCCCTACATAATTTACAGAATCTTTCATTACCAGATTCCCTTCCATTCAATTAATCGGTTTAATTTGGGGAATAAATTCGGTATTATTATTATTATTATTATTATTATTATTATTATTATTATTATTATTATTAGGGTTAATGGCCTGTAAAACCATGAACTTTGAGCGAATTCTGGATTTAACCTCTAACAAAAGATTCTGTTTGTAAAACTACGAACTTTGAAAATTTTATGATTTTGACTATGGGATAAATTTTCGGCGGCTTATGTGGCATTTTAATCTTAGGTGGCTTATAATAGTTGATATTGCTAATAAATATTAAAAAATAAATAAATTAACTAGCTGATGTGATAGAATCTATTCTAATTAAATGCCCTAATTCTCAAAATCTATTTCCTTTAGTCATTTCCCCCAAAATCTCTCCAGAGTCGGAGGAAGCATTCAAGTAAGAAATCATCAACTATTCGGTGGAATCATTGGACAATTGCTTAAATTATTAGTAAGAATCATTTCGGCCATTTCCTCTAATTTTTTTCTTATCTTTCATCTTATTATTATAATTATAATAGCTCTATTTATTTCTAAATTATTTTGGCATTCGGTGGAATCAAGTGGATTGAAGAAAATATAAATATATAGCTTCTAAGTAATATCTATGTAAAATTCTTTTAATATGATGCTAATAAATTGCCGTATTTTTGGTCAAAAATTTATCCCGTAGTCAAAATCAGAAAGATTTCAAAGTTCGTGATTTTATACACAGAATCTTTTATTAGAGGTTAAAATCAGAATTCGCTCAAAGTTCGTGATTTTGCATGCCATTAACCCTTATTATTATTATTTGCAAGGTACAGTAGTACTATATTACTTCATCAAGAATATCAAAATTTTCCAGACTTGCCAACTTGCTACCTCAACAATTTCGACAATTTTCAAATAAAATGGCTAAACAAATTCTCGGGGTATTTTCGTTTCGTTGTGTTTCATTTTTTGTTTCTACAACAAATGCTAAACAAATATTATTCGTGTCCCTTCTTGATAATTTATTTTTGTGGAACTTTATTAAGTCATAGTATTTCTCGATTTACAATAACTTTTTATGCGATTATCATCATGCGTCGTTCTTTTTTTTGTTGTTTTCACGATTGTTAATTGAAAACCTTGTTATTATTTCAACCTCGTCACTTAATTCTATACACAACAAATATATAACCATATGACAAGAGTATTCATTTTTAAATTAGCAACGCTTGGATACTTTTGTAATAAGTAATCCGGCTGAGATAGATTCACTCGTGGACTCCGATGCCCACGCATGCACGACAATATAAAGTATTTTTTTTCTTCTTCACTCAAATAATAACCAATACTCTCTCTTCCTCCTATAAAAATTATTATAATTTTTCATGTTGAAATATTCATAAAAAATAATTATATTTTATTTATATATTTTAACTCACAACAAATTAATACTCATTCACATTTTTTTTGAATTGTCTCATTTATAATATCTCAACCCAAATATGAAAATAAATTATTTTATCTACTCTCTATCTTTATCATCATTTATTTTATTTTTATTCTTTTTCACTAATCTCTCTATCTATCTCCTCATTTACTTTATTTATATTTTTTTAATTTATGTGTCCCAATATTTTGGGATGGACGGAGTGCATATTATCCTTAATTTATCAATTTGTTTATCTATTCTACCACATATAGCCCACTAAAGTGAGTCTCTTTCTTTATTCATAATATAATTAATTAATCATTGATAACAATACTCTTAGTGTTATAATTTGTATTATTTTCTTGAGTAGTGATTTTTAGACACCAAGGTGTCTAGACACCTAGGTTTTAACCGGTTTTTATGTGGATTTTTGATTGAACCGGTTTTTGCTAATTTATGGTTTTACTAAAATATCCTTCCCTTATATTTCTCAAATATTTATAATCTACTCTAATTTTTTTTTGTATTTTTGTTTTTTTCAGTATTGTTTGCCGTTTTTTTTTGCCAAATTTTTTTTCTTGAAAAATATATATTATTTTAATTGTTTTTTTTCGAATTTTGTTATTTTTATATTAAAATATCATTTTTTAAATTCCTCAACTACTTCTAATCTTATCCTATTTATTTAGTATTTTAGTTTTTTTCCCTATTTTTTTGTTTATTCGAAAATTGTTTTTTTCTGAAAAATGAAAATTTTATTATTTTTTTCAAATTATTATTTATTTATTTATTTCTGAGATTTATTTTTTTCGATGAAATTATGAATTGTTGTAAACATAATCCTATAGTAATTATTTTTGCATATATTATTTTTTATTGTTCAGAAAATAAAAATTTTTTCGAAAATATTTTTTTTTTAATTTATATCATTTGTTTTTCGAATTTTATTTTATTTTTTTCGAAAATTTATGAATTGACTATGTTTTCTTTTAAATTTGTTCGATTGTTGAGGGTTCTATTTTCAGCCAATTTTTTTTTCTTCCGAAAATTGTTTTAATCTTTTTGATTTGTTTCCATTAGAATATCCTTTCCAAAATGATCTTATCCGTTTTTTAGTATTATATTCGATTTTAATTCTTTCTGTTATTTTTTCTTCTGTAATTTTATTTTATTTTTTCGAAAATTGTATTACTTCTTCCGTCTCACAAAAACATGAACAAATGAAAGTGGCACGGGTCTTAAGAAATGTTAGTTAAATATTATTGTGAATGGAAAATGGGTCCTACTTTATAAAGTGTTTTGAGAGTAATAAGTTAATTGAGGAAAAGTAGTGGTGGGCCATGATGGTTTTTTTGTGAATAAGTATGAAAATGAGGGATAAAAAATAAGGAAATAATGTATAAAAATGAAAATGTTCATGTTTTTGTGAGACACCCCAAAATAACAAAATGTTCATGTTTTTGTGAGACGGAGGGAGTATTATTATTTTTTTTCCTTTAATATGAGGATTCTCCTACAAAACAATTAAATTTGTTTCCACACATATTATATGTTCCAAAATTTATATTATTTATATTTTTCGACTATATTTTATTCATTTTTTTACATTTATTTTAGGATTCTCTTAAAAATAATTGTAGATTGTTTTCCATATGTATTATTTTTCTTGAAAATTCTATTATTTATTTTTTTCAAAAATGGTGATTTTTTAATTTTTCTCCACTAATAATTAAGTACGATTAATACTTGTAAATAATAAAGGAATTATTAACACACGACTAACTAATCATCTAGGTTTAATTAAGTAAATAGTAAAAGACAAATATAACCTTTGTATGATTCAGTTTATAATTATTATATCACGTTTAGTAAATTATATGTTATTTATTCTTTCGAACAATGCCCCTTTGTATGATTTAGTTTATTATTATTTCTGACGGTTGAGTAATGCTGTTGCCGCTATCGGAGAAGGTGGCAAAGTATCACTCACATATTATTGAGGTCTCAGGTTCAAATCCCCCCAAGCACCCTTTTTCTTGTTATTTCTATTTTTTTTTAATTCGAAAAAATTATATAAATGAAAACGATTTAAAAAAAAATTGAAACAAATTTATAAATGAAACACCTTTTTCTTGTTATTTTGGTTCTTTGTTTTTTAAATCATTTTCAATTTTTTTTAAATATTCGAAAAAATTATACAAATGAAAGTGAATTTTTTTAAATATTGGAAAAAATTATATAAATGAAAACGATTTTTTTTTAAATATTCGAAAAAAATTTATAAATGAAACACCTTTTTCTTGTTATTTTGGTTCTTTGTTTTTTAAATCATTTTCGAAATGTTTTTTTTTAATATTCGAAAAAAAATATATAAATGAAAACAAATCTAGGATTATTTTAGGAGAATCCCTAAATTAGTGGAATCAAATCTGAGATTATTATTTGGAGAAATTAAAATCTCTAAATTAGTGGAATCAAATCTAGGATTATTTTAGGATAATCTCTAAATTAGTGAAAATAAATAAAAATAACATAATTTTCGAAAAATAATAATAAATATTAATTTCAAAAAAATATCAATTGCAAAAAAAACAAATCCGAAAAATAAATAATACTAAAAATTTGAAACAAATAAATATTAATTTCGAAAAACAAAATTAATTTCGAAAACTAAATAATAAAATCTTGAAACAAATAAATAAAAAAAATCTGCAATTAAAACTCATAAATTCGAATTATTATATGATTTATAAAATTTTTGAAAATAAATAATAGATAAATAAGGTAACAACAAAACCTATAATTAAGGAAACAATTAAAAACGAAAAAGCTGGAAAACAACCGAAAAAAAATAGAGTAAAATTAGGTTGGATACTTTAGTAAAATCATCAATTAACAAAAAATCGGTTCAATTAAAAAATCACAAAAAACCCGGTTAACATCTAGGTGTCTAGACACTTAGGTGTCTCAAAATCATTATTGTATTTTCTTTTATAATTATTTTTATAAGACGAGGGAATATTAATAGATCAACTAATTTTTACTTAGTGCTCTTAAACATCTTATCAAGGATGTTTGGAATTGAATTCACAGCCTTGTGTGTTATTGTAAAATCTGAAATTTACCATATGATCCGACTCATTGTGAATGGGACCCATGATGTGGAAATACAAAATGAAGGAATTATTGATTGATAGAGTGAAGAAACAAACAAGAGAAGTAATCGGGCACAGCCGGAGTTATGGCACGTGAGGGAAGCCCCCCCTGTGGCTGTGACGCTAGCAACGAAAGCGCCAAAATTCCGTCGCGTGGGGCCCCCCTGCTTACGTGTTGACCGTTAGCGGACACCTAACTCTCTCTTTCTCTTGCATCACCCACACGCTTACACACACACCAACTCACACGGACCAAATATAACCTTCCCACAAATTACATAATTGCCCCTCCACCCCGGCCCTTTTACTAAATTCATCATCTTTTACAAAGTTTTTTTTTATTATTATCGTTTTCATTAATCTTTAAAAAAAAAAAAAAAGGAGTTTTGACTTCTCAATCAAAACTTTAAAATTTCTTTTATATAAACGGTTTGCAAACTCAACGTTGAATATGTGGATTTTACGGCGGCACTTTCACATTTCAGCTGAATTGAGCCCATTTTTCTAAATGTGTATTTAAACGGTTTTTTAATCCCGACGGCTCAAATTGATAATTGATAATATTAAGAAGTAGTGACTCAACCAACTACTGTGGTATTGACTATTACTCTGATTGAGATATATTATTTTAGTAATATACATAAATAGCATATTGATATATAAATTTTATAATAAGGGTAAATTAAAGGATCGTCTACCTCATCAGATCAACTAAAGGAGACAAGAATCCCATTGAAAGTGGGAATTTATGATATCCAGTTCGAACTTTTTCAATATATAGAATCCAATTCTTACTAAACAGAGTTGAATATTTAGGCTATGTTTTTTAAGACAAATATTTATTTTGCTACACTTTTCTCGCATGAGCTCTTAATTTCATCCAAAATGAGGGCGAATATGGTCTTTGAGAAGCTCCTTATTAGTATAAGGTTATACTATTTCTATACATCTTCTACTTCTTACCTATCTTCTTTTTAATGGACCTATAATTATAAATTTATAATGAAGCAAGGACTAAATAAAAGTCTCATTATCGACAAGTTATCTTTAAAACAAAATTATTACTTTACTCTATTAAATAAATTCCCTATTACATATATATTTATATATATACCCACTTAATTTGTATCTAATATAAAGTAAAATACATAGAGAAAACCTATATAATCAACTCCACGAAAATAAGAATTTTATTTTCAATCAATAATAATCATGTACAATATGCTTCCTGTTTTAGAAACGTAGTACATATATAAATGTGTGTGTGTGTGTGTTGCGAGTTATTTTATAATCCTGTAATATTCCCCAAAGCATTCACTGCTGAAATAATATATCGAATATACAAAAAACATATATAATAAATACATTATTAAAAACAAAACAAAGAAACTCCAAAAAAAAAACACATAATTATCTCTCACTACAATAAAATGTTCCCGTAAGAATTGCTACCATAAAAAGTGTCACTAAATAAAATTGTGAATGCTTCACAAAAATAATAATATGTCATAAAATATACTAATAACATTTGAGAAAATATAAATTTTTATAATTTTCAAATTTTACTTACATTTTTTATCTGTAACAAAAATATATAGAAGCATGTGTGAATAACACTAACTTTTGTTAAATAGTAAAAGATATAAAAAAAATTGTGACATAAACTCTTATGTCACAGTCACCACACTCGTGTCAATACTCAATACTAATCAATTTTATTGTAGTCTCCTTTTTTAACCCCCACCTTGTATGTAGTATAATGTCGATTGAGATAATTAATCATGTACTTAATTACAAAAGGAAGGTTTTATTGGTGGCCAAACTCTCCAATGGGAGAAAGTAGATTAGGGATCATATAGACATGCATCAATTAATTATGTCATTAATTTAAGGGTTAATTACGCCAAAAAATTATGAACTCTCCATTTCCAACTTTTCCATGAACTTTTTTTTTTTTATAAAAAATTCCCTGAATTTAAAGGATTGAATAATTTTTCCATGACTTTCAAGAATCCCCAAATTGAATGATAACATGGTGTCGCCGAAAGTGAATCAAAACGACGTCGTTAAGTTTGGGGGGTAAAACGACGTCGTTAAGTTTGGGGGGTAAAACGACGTCGTTTTGAGCCCCAACCATGCCTCCTAGCCGGAAAATTCACTAGACGTCGCTGGAATCAGATTTCCACCAGGTCGCACAGCACGACCTCTTCTTTTTTCCACCAGGTCGCGCGCCATCGCCTTCACGGTCCTAGAGTTTCGATTTCGGTGTGGGATGCAGAGGGAGGAGGGAGGGAGGCGGCGATGGCGCCGGAGTTCGAAGGCCAAGGTGGCTACGACGTCTTTGGTGAAGAAGCTAGGCCACGAGGTCTGTGGGAGAAGAAGACCTTAGGCGGCGCAAACCCTAGAGAAGGGAGGCACGACGGCGGCCGGATAAAGGCGGTGGTGCGAGGGGGATGAAGACCCTAGGCGGCGCAAACCCTAGGTCGGTGGCTCGAGGGGGAAGATGAAGGTGGCAGATCTGGTGTGGTGGTGGGGCAAGGCAGCGGCGGCGGATCTGGTGTGGTGGTGGGAAAAGGCAGCGGAGGGGACGGCAGCTGGTGGCGGATCTGGTGATGGTGGTGGAGAAGGGCGACAGGGTGGCGGCAGAGGCGGGAATCAGAGGGCAGCGCCATGTCAACTCGTAATTGTCATCAGCTCAGAGCTTCACCGGAGCAAAAAAGCATGGAAAAATTGTTCAACCCTTTAAATTCAGAGAATTTTTTATAAAAAAAAAAAAAAAAAGTTCACTGAAAAGTTGAAAATGGAGGTATAGTTCATGGTTTTTGGCATAATTAACCCTTAATTTAATTGATATATAATATAATATATTATAATTAGAGCAAAGAGACAAAACATAGATATATTAGGGGATATTAACAGTGGGACTAGAGCTATTAATGACATTAATTTTAATTTAATTCAGGTAAAGACATGACCATTACGTAAGAAAGGTATGTAAGTATATATTTAGGCCCCAAATTCGTACAATCCCATGTGTCATTGAGGTCTATCCACTTGAACTAAATTTAAAAAAGAGTTATGTCGTGGGGCATCCAAATTTTCTTGAATTTTCAAAATTACTATAGAAAAGGGGGAAATATAGGAGTTTTAATCCTTGCGGCCAATATTCAACGGTTTTTGGACATGAACAAAAGTGTTAGAATATTTGTTGGTGGCGGAAATGAATGAATGAGTGAAAGAGGTGTGTTACCTAAAACTCACTGTTGCACAAATATTCAATTCACACCCCTTAGATTTTGGATGGTTTTATGTATAAATCGATTATACATATATATAATGTATTTATTTTTGACATATCATATTATCATATAGTATCATATTAAATGTCATTTTATGATCTTCCATTCAAAATATATATTACATATTTTATTCAAAACATAATTTATGTGTATTCATTTGAGGGCGAAGAAAGTATAATATTGATTCGTTTTACAACTTTAAATGGTTTTATTGTTGAGCATGTTTTTTTATCACAAAAAAGTTTAAAATAAATATTATAGACAAAATAGAAGAGGAATCTGGCACGGAATCCGAACGTCTAATACCTTCATCGTTGATCGCTCGTGATTTATAGCATTTTCCGAGTAAGGAATAGGGAATGAAATCCGGAATAATGGAGAGAGACGAAGTTAATTGAGTAAAAAAATGCAGTAATTTAAAGATTTAGAGTGGTTAAGAATTAAAATGCCAAAATTTCCATTTACAACGGTTCTGCCATTATTATAGCTAGATATTTTAAGACAATGGCATAATGGTCTTTTCAGCTCTACGTGCGGAGAGGTAAAAATTGCCGAGCTCTATTTGAAGAGGGATAAAATTGTTCATTCATGTTTGCTACTATTTATGCCAAGGGCAATTTTGTCACTTCAGGTCTTCAACTGTATTTCGTTGGATGGCGACAGCGTTTGATATTAGAGCATCCACTATGTTACTTCACTATAGTGATGCCGCATGTGTACCAATAACTATCTACTTTTTGAACAACCTCATATTTTTCTCCACTATAGCACTACCTCATATTTAACTATGTGACAATACATAGTAGTAGCATTTTTGATAAAATAAATAAGTTTTGTATCACACCCCATAAATAAATAAGTTTTGTAGCACATTTGACCTAAAGTACATAAGTACAAGTCAATAAAGTGAATGATAGTGACATATTACTTATTTTTGATTTAAAAATAACCAAATAAAATAAAAATCTGATTCCCTCTCTCTCTATCACGTTAAAATTAAAACTGAGTAAGCAAACCATATCTTATGGCATTATGGCGTGAATTTATGTGATCAAAATCTGATTCTCTCTCTTTGATTTAAAAATAACCGAAATCACGTTAAAATGTGATTTAAAAATAAGCAAAATCTGATTCTCTCTCTCTATTCACGTTTATGGCGTGATTTTATGTGATATTATGGTTGTTGGGTGCATTTACACCAACTCAAACACTTGTTAAGGAAACAACCTTAAATTCACGAAATTAAATGCTCCGTACACGGCTGCTGTGGGTAGTTAATGAAGGATACCAACCAAATGTTCATTCATCAGACATTTGAACAAGAAAGAAGAAGAAAATCCTCTCAATACACATACACGACTCATACACGGTTGCTCAAAAATTCAAAAAAAAATCATCTAAAGGCTTGTATTACATAAGGTATGTGAAATACATATTTTTTTTTAATTTTCGGCTGTACACGGTTGGTGTTCTAGAGTACACGGTTGTACACGGTTGTACACGGTTTGAGTTTTAGTGATTTTTTGTTGTTTATTTCAATAATTATGTTATATATATGACTTATTACATGTTTTGGACTAAAAAACGACATAAAAAAACACTCTGTACGCAAATTACCTTATTTTTGAACCCTTAGTGTTCTGCTGTACACGGTTAGGGTTTCTGTGTACACGGTTGTGTACACGGTTGTACACGGTGGTCGAATTTGCTGTACACGGTTGGGTTGAATATGATTTTGAGGTTATTTTTAGCATGTTTGTATATTCAGTTGATGTATTGGGGTACACGGTTTCCTGTTTGTGTATTTAAATGTTGTATTTTTGTCGTTTTGAAGCAGATGTCGTTTCAAGCAATCGTTATACGGCACAGTGGTCAGTGGAAATTAACCGAGTATGAAGGAGGCGATGAGGTTGTCGTGTACATGTCTAAGGAAGACCTTTGTCATGCGAAATTGATGCAAGAGGTGCACGATCAATTAAACGAGGATGGTCGATCCACTTATATGCTTTTCTACACATCGACCACGGACGAAGGGCGAAGAATAAAAGTGGCTTTGAAGACTGATTCGGATTTGAACCGACTGATTTCCGAGCATAAGAAATATCCCGTTGTTTACGTGATCGAGAAGGGCAAACAATCTGCGGCTCCGATTCCTCATACTCAAGAGCGGGTATATTATGAGGGACATCGGTCTACTGTGTTTCCTATCGAGACGGACGTTGGAAGAAGTATCCCTACACACGATGATAGTAGGGACGATTCATCGTCGCAGGAGGAGGAAGACGAGTCCGAGTCTTCGGATGAGGAAGAAGAGGCGATACGACGCAGAGAGATATTGGATTCAGTGTCGACTGAACAGGAAGCGTGGAGACAGACAGGGCCTCAGAATTTCACATCGGATGATCAGCCCGATGTCGAGCCTCGTGTTGGAGTTCAGCAGCTTGAGGCACATCAGTGGGGGCTCTATTCCGGTCGAAGGATGATTTGGCAATCGCTGTTGGCCTGTACCATATGGAGAATCACGTGGAGTACGCCGTGCATCGTTCCAGTACGACCCGTTTGTGGTTTGTTTGCAAGCATGGCAACGGTTGTCCGTTCATGCTGCGAGCCGTTCAGAGTGCATCGATCTGGAGAGTGATCAAGGTGGTGATGGATCATACCTGCCACACGGATTTGAATCGCACTGCCCCGAGACAGATTCCGGCGAGGGTTGTTGGAAGATATTTTGCACGGAAATTGGTAGGCGAGGGGGTCGTTTTGAAGCCGAAGGAGATGATGTCAGAGATGCAGCGCTTATTCGGTATTGAGATCAATTACAGCTTCGCTCTCCGCGCAAGAAACATCGCGATTGAGATGACGTATGGTGATTTTGGGAACTCGTATCAGATGCTCCCATCGTATTTGTATATGCTGAGAATGAGTAATCCCGGCACATTATACGACCTTGAGATGAAGGATGATGGCAAGTTCCATCATATGTTTGTTGCACTTGGACAGAGCGTGGCTGCCTTTGAGAAGGGTTACTTGAGGCCGGTCATCGTCGTAGACGGGACCCATCTGAAGGGAAGGAACGGCGGCATTTTGTTCGTCGCTGTTACAAAGGATGGGAACGAAGCAATATTTCCTCTCGCAGTTGGGCTTGGTCCTATCGAGAACGACGAGTCTTGGACTTGGTTCTTCCACCGACTGCGGACTTGCTTTGGTCAGCCGGATGATCTCTTGATTGTGTCTGATCAGCACAAGAGCATCAGAAATGCTGTGGAGTGTATCTACCCGAACGTCCCTCACGGGTTGTGCTATTACCATATCCAGAAGAATCTCGCGCATTATGGGCAGCATGTAGCTGCAGTCTTCAAAGCAGCGGCATATTCCTATCGATCAGACGATTTTCAAAGGAATTTTTCTGCGCTTCAAGTACTGAAAGTCAACGCGTACACACGCCTCGACACTATTGGTGTGGAGAGATGGGCCAGGTCCAAGTGCCCTGTACGACGCACGAGCTTCATGACGTCGAATGCTGCCGAGACGATGAACAGTAGACTGTTGTGGGCACGACGCCTCCCGGTTGCTTCATTGATCGAGACCTATCGAGCCATTATGGAGAAATGGTTCGATAGGCGACGCATCTCGGCTGCATCGAGGTCACATGAGTTGACTGAGGTAGTAGAGGGAAAGTTGCATGTGGCTGTCGAAGCGGGTCGGCAATTGGCTGTTCGAGGGACGACGACGCACATGTTTAGTGTTGAGGATGATCATGCATTCTACATTGTCGATCTCGAAAATCGGACTTGTAGTTGTGCTCAGTTCGACCTGGATGACATTCCGTGTCGTCATGCTTGTGCCGCTATTAGGTACCTCATTTATTACAAATTTTGCATATTGAATTATTTTTTTGCAAATTTATCTTTTTATCTTTGCATTTTATTAGGCGTGCAGGACTGCAAGTCACGGATTTTGTTGGAGGATATTTCAAACAATCCGTGCTGTTGGCCACATATATGGAGCGTATTGTTCCCGTTCCACATCCTACGTATTGGAATGTGCCCGATGAGATATCAGCCTATGTTGTGAAACCCCCGGATATCACGGTCCATGCGGGACGGCCGAAGTTGAGTAGGGCTCGTTCAGCAGTTGAGGGTCCTCCTAATTCGGGTCCTCCTAATTCGGGTACTCCTAATTCTCGACCTCAAGTATGCTCACGTTGCAAGGGTGGAGGTCACAATGCCCGGAGATGCAAAGCGCAAGTGGGACCATTGGACTTGAACGTGCCGGTGGAAGGTGTCGAGCAACCACCCGATGCACGAAGGCGGCGAAAGAAGAAATGCGGCATTTGTAGGAGTGGAACACACACTAGGAATGCATGTCCTCAAAATGTTGGGTCGTGAGTGATTTTGAATCTTTGATCTTCAAAATGTTGTTGGAATGTTGTTGGATGTTTACTTGTTGTTTGGGGTCTGATTTTGTTGTTGGTATTTGTTGAACTTGCTTTAAAATTCGAAAAACAGGGGTTTTGGGGGTGAACAAGGGCTGAATGAGCTCTGTACACGGTTAGACCCTAACCGTGTACAGTTTCACGAAACCGTGCACGCAACCGTGCAAGGAAGAACTCGCAACCGTGTACGGTTACACGGTTAGGGTCGGTCCGTGTGCTGTACACGGTTTCGAGTTCTTCCGTGCACGGTTGCGTACACGGTTTCGAGAAACTGTACACGGTTAGGGTCTAACCGTGTACAAAGTCCATTTAGCCTTTGTTCACCCCAAAAACACCAACAAGTCATAAAATCAACCGTATTTTAACAACCAACAACCATGCCAAACACAAAAACAGCAAACCACCAAACATAAGCTAAAATCAAACCACAAAACAACAGCAAATCAAGTGTATTTTAACACAAAAAAAATGTTCATCAACTGAAATGAATAGGGGGAGGATCCGTACACAACTCCCATATCCTAATAGCTATAATTTGTCGAAACTTTTGTATCTGTGCGGGTGTCCTCAGCTGCTCACGTGTTGGTGCGCCACAAATCAAACGATCCAGATAGGCACATGCAAACACACCACAACTTACACTATCTTCTTGGATGAATTGCTCTCTGATTGGCATAATGACGACTTTCATAGGCCTATCTGGAGCGGCAACATACCTCACCGCGGTATTGTGTGCATAATAACCCACAGTGTGCAGCAATTTAGGCATCAGGCGAGTGATTGGCTTCATTGCATTTTCTCGACGCTTTCGTGCACCTTGCACATGTATCAGTGAGTCATACACTCTCACCTCCCATGCGGAGATAGATATAACCACAGTACACCAATGACTCTTATCGAGATTGCACATAGCAAAAATCTGCAACACAATATGAAAAATATTTAGAAACGTTACGTATTTCAGTTAAAAAATTCCAAAATATGTTTATATTATACTTACCTCTTTCGCTTCCAACCAAGGCCATGTATGGCCTGAATCAGTTCCATGAAACATGGCGATCAGCTTTTCGGGCACCACCCACTCCTCGTATCCGTGTCGATCCCGAATGTTGTCCCAATCTTGCTCATCCGGATGCAACGACCTGAACTCTCTGAAAAGGGTCTCCTACAATCACAGATTCATGATTAATTTATAGGTAGTTGTATATACATAAACATAAATTATTCTGTCAAAAACTTACATAAAAATCCAGAAAAGCTATCGGCGTTCTCTCCCGTGTCACGCCTGCAACGAGCCTCGTCTCTCCCCGAGCTATCCACTGCTGATTTTGACGGAGCCGTCGGAGAGCCTTCAGATTCCAGAGGTCTAATATCTGCTTAAAAAAATCATGATTAGTTATGTACAATGCAAATCTTAAGAAACACAGTAAAATCAAATTATTATACCTCCCCGTCGAACTCCACGCGAGGATTCAGATACTCCTCTGCACAGGGGGAGGCCTAACAGGAGGAGGCGGCTCCGGTACAACTGGCTCTGTCAAGCCAGCGTATTTCCCTCCGGGATGGTATCGTACAGAAAAGGGCTCTGGATGCCTCAGGGTCTGCAAATAAAATGAATCATTCTCCTCCTCGACCGGTTCGAGTGTCCGGTGACACTCAGCCTGCACAAAGATGAATCGATCATTTCTCATTATTCGTTAATCATAACATAATAAAAGGATTGAAACTGTAAAAAACAACAATAATTACCTCATGAGCATCAAAAAAGTGGGTGAAGTCAGAAGCCGACTTCCAAGTCGTCCAGTTCACCAATCGTGGCATCTGCAACCTCGTGTCACGCATCCCACACGCGCGGCCCAACCTCGGAATGGCCTCGTACGACCAAATCTGTAATGCCCATATGGGCCCATAGAAGTGGTACGTCTTCCTATTACCGGTAATCTCGTTGGGATGCTTCTTCAACACACTCATCCCATGACACAAAATCTGGAATGAGTAAGAGCCCCACGGGAAGTCGGACCATGCCTGATCTTCCTCTACCAGTGCCCACACCCACTCGTGCACGTATTTATAATCCCGACAGAAGATGAGATCATACGCCACGAGAATATTGGCCGCCTTCAAATAATCCTGGGCACTGTTGCCCAGACTGCGGCTCACGAACCGCTTCCGCAGATCCTTCACTTCCACCTTCTTGCCTTTCAAAACTCGGTGCCATAGACTCTGCTTCCCAACACGGTGATCCACATCAGGATCAAAACGCTGCGGGGATGGCCCGAAACACAACCCCGTCACCAGACAATACTCCACTGCACCGAATCGAATGTCGTGTCCACCAACGTGGAACCACTTCTCCCACGGACCGAATGCTTCGTCATACAACTCCCGTGCAAGAAGATGGTGCAGTGCGGCATTCGCACTATCCTGCCTCTTCAACTGAAGTAAATGCCCAAACGGACCTTGATTAAATTGTTCCAATCGCTGGTAGTGCGTCAGACAGGTCTCCACTTCCTTCAGTGTCGTGTCCTTTACATAGTGATTGATTCGTCCGGCATAACCTTGCATGCACGGACGTAACCAAACATGCCTCGGAGGCTGCAATTAATTCAAAAAAGATGATCAGTATCAAAAAATATCAACCGTGTACAGATTCTAGACCAACCGTGTACAACCGTGTACGATTATAGACCAACCGTGTACAACCGTTTCAGATTATAGACCAACCGTGTACAACCGTGTACAACCGTGTACGGATGAACAAACCGTGTACGGTTGTACACGGTTTGTTCATACACGAAAAATACATCTATACGTTGAAAATACATAATTAGGGCATATTAAATCAATTAATACTAATCGTGTAACATAAATACCTAATCGTGTACAACCGTGTACTGAAGAACCATACACGGTTGTACACGGTTGTTCAAATTACTTTCCAGAATCAAAATTTCGCAAATTACCAACATTATGCCATACATAAACACCTAATAATCAACTATTGTGCACAATTTAACAATACAAAACACATAAATTCAAATTTTAACAAATATAGTTCACGGTTACTTACCGGATTCGGCGTCGGGTATTTTTCCCTCCTCGATGTACTCGGGCGATGGCCTCGTTCTACAGGCTGTTCTTCCCCATCGTAATCTGATTCCGTTGAACTCATAGTGGCTTGAGTTTATGGAGTGCACGGTGGGCTTGAGTTTATGGAGTGCACGGTGGGCTTGAGTTTCTTAGAGAGAGAGAGAGGCGTGTATGGAGTTTTTGGAGTGCACGGTCCTTAAGGTTTTTGTCTCTTTTTTTTTTGAATTTGGAAGCTGAATAATAGAAGAGAGAGAGAGAGAGAGAGCCGTGTATAGTGCACGGTCTTCTCAATATTTGCATAAGATTCTTTTTTTGGGGAATGATTTGAAACAAGATTCTTGTTTGACCACTTTTCAGCCGATCCTCACGATTCATGCTTCCAAATCGTGTACATGCAAGAAAAGAAACCCTAAACCCTAAAAGATATACTATCAGATCACGATTTTGGAAGAGAGAGAGAGAGACATAATAAGACAAATCGTGATAATGATAGAAGATTCTATCAGCCACGTTTTTTATTGTTTAAAGAAAACAAATTTTTTAAATAAATCAAAGATTTGGTGGGACCATTAAGAATGTGCTACAAAACTTATTTATTTATGGAGTGTGATACAAAACTTATTTATTTTATTCAAAGGGCTAGATAAAAATCTCACCCTTTAACTATTCATGAACCTCATTATTATTATTACTACTTTTACCACAATACATATCATATATATTATTTATGTATTTTAATTTTTATATTATAGTTTACTTCAATAAGATTAATATAATTACACAAATAAATTAATTTTTTAATTAATAGTATAATTTTCATTACAAAAAATTAATATAACAAATAAAAGAGCCGCACATTTTGCAAAAGAAAATAAAGAAATTGAAACAAGTAAAAAAGGAACAAAGAGAAATCATATTTTGCAAAAAAGACGAAGAAATTAAATAGAAAAAGAAAAAATAGAAAAAGGAAAAAACATTTTAGAAAAAAAAATGAAAAAAAAGGAAAAAGATAAAAATATATATTTGAAAAATGAAATAAAAACTGAAACAAATTCTTTGCATGAATTGAAAACGAAAACAAAAACAATAAAAAAAGAAATAATTGAAAAGCAATTGGTGGAAAATTTCTCGAATCCCCAAATTCAACTCAGAAGCAAATGGCACCGGAAAACGAGGCACGAGCATAGGTACTGGCGGCACTAACACGGACACGGGCACTGGCACGGGCAACCGCGGAAGCGAAAGAGCCAAACGCAGCGGAAAATTCAATATGGTTTCATCCAAGGGCCGGTCTTGCATGCGGCGGTCGCACTCCAGTGCGACGGGTCCGCCCTGACCTGCGTCCGACCCGATCCGTGCCCAGACCTGAAATCCTGAATCCTAAATTATTACATTTGTTTATAATAATTATTACTTTTAATAAGCATGAAATATATATACATTTGTTCGCACAAATGTATACTTATATAAATATAGGTATTTACCTTCATTTAATATAAAGTATTATATTTTCTAAACCCTAAATTCTATAAACTAAACCCTAAACCCTGTAAACTAAAGCCTAAGCCTGAACGCTAAACCCTAAACCCTATAAACTAAACCCTAAGCCTGAACACTAAACCCTAATAGGAGTATTTACTTTTAATAAGCATAAGATATACATTTGGTCGCACAAATATATATTTATATAAATATAAATATTTACCTTCATTCAATATAAAACATTATACATATCAATATACATTTATATGAACAAATGTATATATTATGTTTATTAAAAGTAACAATTATTATAAACAAATGTAATAATTAGGAGTATGGGTCAAACCCACGCAAATCAGGGTTTCGGATCAAGAGGACGGGTTTGGGGCCGGATCGACCCACA
Organism: Salvia miltiorrhiza; assembly: GCF_028751815.1. Lineage (NCBI taxonomy): Eukaryota > Viridiplantae > Streptophyta > Magnoliopsida > Lamiales > Lamiaceae > Salvia > Salvia miltiorrhiza. Next base: position 51,417,601 of record NC_080390.1, read on the forward strand.
GGTGTGTGACGGTCGCACCCAATAATTGGCGTTCATCCAATATACTTCACTATGATATTGTATGGATCATTTGTGTTGCCACCTCACCTGCATTTTTTATTCAAATAATTATGATTGGGTCGTATGTTAGCAACAACAAGATGGATCACTGTGTGTTGATGCGTCCAAACTAAGCGCATGAAAGGCGTCGGTTCCACATGAGCGTGCGAAGAATTAAAAGAATTGACATATATTTTACCATAATCAAGACTTACACCTTTTCTTCTTCAAATAATTTGATGCACACATCCGATCCAAGATATATATAATAGTTTACGAAGAACGGTCAGAATCATTTTTTTAATCAAATAGTTTGCCCTTATAGGTTCTAGATCATACTTTCGATATTGACATAATACTATATTTTAGATTTTGATGTCATTTTTCAATACAGATCGACCAATTTTTTAAAAGAATAATTGAATTAATTACCAGCCATCTACGTCAAATAAAACTAAACAAAATAATTTATAATTATCACGGTAAATTAAAAACTCTATATATACGCCATCATTTAATATGATCGAGTATGTCAATTAATTTCAGGTAGTTTTTGGCTGCCAATGTGATTATGATCTATCAGATAGGTGGATCCGGACTATATTTGAAAAATAACACAATTTGCCGAGTGCTATTCTATTGATAAAAAAAAATGAGCTCCATTTCTAAAAAAATGAACAAACTTTGATATAGAAATTGATATTACCCTTAACATAATATATAAAAAAATATTAAAGCTGAGAGAGAATTGATATATGTATAGAGATATATAAATATATATATATATATATATATATATATATATATATATATAAATGATTTTCAGCCCTTAGATCATCAAGTTCTAGCGTTGATTCGCAACCCTGTTGGATGAATTCGTGGTCCTGAGTTCGAATCCCAAAGGTAACAAAAATTTATTTTTCACAATTCGTAACTCTGTTGGATAAATTCATACGTGTTCTACATAAAATTCGTACATTAAGAAACGTTTATATTTTATACACTTAAAAGTGTTTTTATTCTAGCTCATCCCTATATATATATATATATATATATGACTGTGTTGGGCCAATTTAGCACCAATAAATCTATGCAGCCACATTGTGGCCACCCACACACTAATATAATAAGGATAATTTTGATTTATTTAATTTATTTTTTTAAATAAAAATAGGATTTAGTTATTTTATTATATTCTCTATATTGTACTTATTTTTTTAATTTTTTTTGCATTTTTTATTTTTAATTTATTTTTTAATAAAAATAAAAAAGTTACCAAAAAATTGCAAAAAAATTACTATAATGTAGAGAATATGATAAAATGACTAAATTTTATTTTTATTTTAAAAAATAAGTTAAATAAATTAAATTATTTTCTACTTAAGTAAATTGTGGCCAGCCACAATGTGGCTGTTTAGCATTACTCATTTAGCACTTGATTTTTATTAGTTTGCGCGCAATAAAGGTGTATTATACCTAGGTTTGAGGGGAGTTGTTCAAACGAGTACTCCAAGAATATATGAAATAATATGAATTTGTTATGTAATATTATGATTTTATTGTGAAATATGATGAATTCAAAATAATAAAATTTTCGCCAATTATAAATTCAAATTCTAGACCACAAATTCATTTATTAAAGTAATAAATCTATCGTTGATTTTCATGATCTAAAAACCGAAAATTATAGTATGTGATATATACTTAATTTGACTCGCTTAAATAACTCACCAATCGTTGAATTTCATGATCTAGAAACTTTAAATATATCAGTAAAATTCGAAACTATCATCATTTAGTTATAAGGTTGTCGTTCAACCAATCAACCCATTCCAAAATTTTGATTTTTATGTTTTAGGATGTATTTATAATCGTAGATCGTATGCTTATCAAATATAGTTATATATGTAGATACAAAATGTGTTCTCTGTGTGTGTGTGTGTGGAGGTATTGTGACTTAAAAAGTCTTGCTGAAATTCGAATCATGTGCTTATCATATATGTATCTTATTTTTTTCTTCACGGCATAACTACATGGCTGCATTCAAGAGAAAATTCAATGGTGCATTAAATCACTAAATTTAGTGCAGTTTGTGGACTAAATCATACAACGATAACTAATTATACACTATTCTAGCTAGTGCAAGTGAACAGTGTAGTGTAGTGCAATACATTACATTTAATGTGGGTGGATCGCGTATATTACTCTATTCTATCATTCAAATACATCTTCAACCATTTACATTAATCATAATTTATGTTTTTTGATCTATTTATTAATACATAGTATAAGAATTGGCCTTTCATTAGATAATACGTCAAAATGTTTATAATAAACATTAGTTTAGTAAAATATTAGCACAAATTAAATCATTGAAATTGGAAATACTTTTTGTGCAAAAAATGCATATCTTTTTATACGAAAATAGTAGTAATAACACCCATATGGGTTAGCGTGTGAAAGAGTAGTTATAGGTATTGTAGATTAAGCCACACTTGACTTGAATTAGATAATTAAGTCAGGTTTTAACCTCGTAGGAGTGAATAAAAAAGAAAAAAAAAATAGTTATTGCATCTGCACCGGCAGAATAGGCTTTAACAAAATTTAAATTTGTTCATATTAATCATCGAGGCTAATTCAATTATTTATGCAATATGTCAATGAAAATATATCCGACGGTCAAATCACGACTTTTTTTCTACATATTATATTCCATTCGTCATCCTCATTATTAATTAATCATACCCTGGAAAATTGGCTTTGATTGTGTGAGCAATAAACTTAACATCTCCAAAATTTACAAAGATATGTACGTATAATTCTTTATATACTAATTAAGACACGCTTATGTGTTCATCAGTGTGAAAATACAGCATAATTATAAACTGACTAGGTTGTTTAATTTAATTTATATATAACAGACATGTAACAACTTATGTATGTCGTACTATCACATCTTTTGTGTGCATATCAATATTTCCGTAATTGATTTCACTCAAATAAAACCAAAAATAATACTAGTATGGTTTTCCGGTAAGGGGCAAACACTAAAAGATCCTCTATTTCCTAGTGTTGATTTTGTGATTATTTATATCAAAGCTATGGATATAGGGATGTAGTTCATGATATATAAATAATTGCACACGGAAGAAAATAAACAACAAATATTAACTAGTAATTACCGAATCAAATAGAAAATTTGACCTAAGTGAGGTAGAGCCCCACAGAGGGTTTAAGAAATTGACTTAAGCCCCCACAGTATATTTTTTTAATCCAAAATCATATTTGAATCAATTAAAATAGGCAGATATGATAGGGATCATATTTTCAATGATGTAACTCAGGAATCCATTCCCACTGAAGTGAAGATTCAATAAAAACAAGAGAAATACGCAAATTTAATTACTACAAAATCAAGATTATACTACTAAACTGCGACATATTGCTTCTTTTCTCTATCTTCATAAAAAATTTAATAAGGTTCAAGTATTACATTAAAACAGAAAGCAGATCACAAAATAAAAAGAAGAGAAATTACCAATCATAAGCCCCAAGAAATGATAAGCCCCCAAATAATACACTTACTGCACCATTTTCTACTGGGATTCGTTGTTAAATTTGCAGTGATCAGTAACTCCAAATGCAGTCTAAATCCTGGGGCTCAACTGCATTCTCCTGCTCCTGAAACGGCCTCTTTCCGGTCTCGAGATTGGACACGACAGAAGAGTTGTCAGTGCTCAACACAGTCTCCTGCGACATGCTAACAATTTCCTTCTTGTTCTTGAATCCGTAGCTCATGTTGTGTCCGTAGCTGGCGAGAAATTGCCTGAGAATGGCCGGATCCTGCAGGGGAACCGACGCCGGATACTGGAATCCGACTCCGTTTCCCCACGGAAATGCAGGGGAGAAAGAATCCGAGGAAGATGGCGGAATCGGAAAACTGGCGTTCATAAAGTTTTCCTGGATTTTGATTGGATCGGTGTTGGAGAAGCAGTGCACGTGGCCCGATTCCGGCTCGCCGTTGTGGTAAGGGGAGGGGTCCATGAGAGGGGGCAGCGCCGCTGCGGCGGAGCCCATCCTCACGAGACCGGATATGTGGACCTTTTTCCCTCCAGAGGTCTTTTGAAACACCCTGCTGATCACCCAATCGTTCTGCACGCAAATCCAGAAAACTGTTTTTTTTCAAATTTTTGGGAGAAATTTATTAAGCTAGCTTGTTACCTTTGCTGCTTTATCCTGAGAGAATTTGCCTTCCAATCTGTATTCATGGCACACCCAATTGGATTTCTCGCCCTTGGGAGCTCTTCCACGGTAGAAGACGAGGGTTTTCTTCATCCCGACCAGGATTTTCCCGCGGAAAATCTCTTTGTCTTTTCCGGTGGCTTTCCAGTAGCCGGCGGCGGTGGCCCTGTTCGTCCTCAGCCCCGTCGGGTATTTCTTATCCCTAACACAGAAAAAATACCACTCCTTTTCCCCCAATTTCGCTCTCCCTAATCATCAATTAACCACCAGAAATTCAATAACAAGTAACGCATAAATGTCAAAAAAAGGCAACAAATCGAGAAACCTCACATGGCAATTCCCAGGGCTCAACCTTGTTCATATCCACCTCACCAATAGCTATGGCGGAAAAGCTGCTGTCGATAACCTTTCTGCACAGATAATGAGTGATCAGCTCTTCATCGGTGGGGTGAAATCGAAATCCGGGAGGAAGTTCCATTAATTCATCCCTCTTCATAATTCCACAATTGTTTTCCATCAAAAAAAAAGGAAACAGGGGGTTTGGCTCTGTAACAGGTTTGATGAGCTCAACCAAAACTTTGTGATGATGAAAAAAAAGGTTGAGAAGAGAAAAGGAAGGAAAACCGTTAATCTTTGAGAATTGTGAAGGAGAGAGAGAGAGTATACGGAAGAAGCAAGCAAGCGGAGAAAGCAAACCAAAAAGAGAAATGAGAGAAACAGAATTCTGGTGGAAAGCTAAGGGGAAGTGAGAGGTGCCATGGAAGGTGAAGTGAGAGAAATTTAGAAAGGAAACAGCATGAGAAGCCTAAGGGCAATAAATAGGTGGTGGCATTAGCATAGCATTGGCTTAAGCCTTATGGGGGAATGAAAGAAAATAAAAGAAACGTGATTTCTAAGCAACTAGACGAGGTTGTTTTTACCCTTCTTTTTTATGCCCAAACAAATCCATCATTTCTTTTAATTTGACCAAATACACCTCACCTTTTGCCATGGAAATTTACATTTATATCTAATCGTTTTACAATTTTAACCGCTATTTCTACAAAATATATTCGAAAAAAAATAATTAATACTTAAAAAATCTATTTATTTAATTTTTTTATTCAAAATAAAAGAAATAGTCATTTTGTTGTTTTCTCTATATTATAGGTGTTTTGTAATTTTTTAATAATTATTATTTTTTAAGTACAGAAATTACAAAAATAGTAAAAATTAAAATAATTATTAAAAAAATCACAGAAAAATCCATAGTGTGGAGAAAATAATAAAACTAACTAAATCCTTTTTCAATTTGAAACCAAATTTTTTAAAGTATATACTAACTAACATTTTTTTGTCCGGACAAATTTTTGGTCAAATAGCACTACTCATTTTAACCACAATATATGGATAATTACAATAAATTACTTATCTTCTTTTCTTTTTTTTTTCAACTTTACGCTACGATCGCCTGGTTTCAAAAATTGGATCTTAATTACTATGGAGGTTGTATGGTAGATTTGAGAAAAAAAAAATATCAGTAGTATAGATACTTTACTGTAATTATTCGCACGTTAAGGTATATATGCTAACAAAGTCAAATAACGGGGTGTTAAATGGTATTTTTCATACTTTTTATATTAACATTCAACCCTCTGAATGTTGGTAACGGAATTTCTTTTTTTAGTTTTGATTGTTCTGTAAAAGTGTACTTTAATCTTTCATTTTCCCTTTTCTTTAAAAGAAGAACTTTTGATCGTGTCAATACTTTGATAAGGAGCTTAAAGCTTTTACGAAATAATGAGTGCATTATAATTATTCGATTGAGATTTTTGACAATAATAAAACGTTTCAAGAATTCACAAACCGGGTCGCAAAAATCGACTCCAGGAATGCAGAATACAGCTTGAATTACCTGAATTAGTTATAGTTCAAAAGCAATGTATGTCTAGATAGGTAAAAACTAAAAAATAGCAATATGAAGTAATTGTATGTGCAGATTAATGAGTCAAATCGTGTTGAAGAAAACTACAAAATCTAATACTTTTTCCTTTTTGCTAAACGACAACACCTTGCCTTGTATTAATTATGAAAATATGTTTCTCAAGATTTCAATAATTTGATCCTAGCATTTTAATATCGACTCACGTCACTCCGAGTTGGATTACATGAATAATAATGCGATTCATCAGGATAACAATGAATGGCGTTGTGGATTATATAAATTATGTAATTTAGTGCTAAGTTGACAAAATTAAATGTGTGTCCATCAATTTACCATGTGGTACCTACCTTTCAATTTTTTTAAAATCATAAATGTTTATAAAAAAATTTGACGAAATTCGTCCGATGTGTACAGGTAAATAATGTTATTTTACCAACGAAACCATACATTTTTTTGGCTTTTGTAAAAAAGTAAAAGATGACGTCATAATTGTTACGTTCTTAAAACTCGTGTGGAAATTAAAAATTTAGGTAAATTTAGTGTCATTCCAAAACTCAATTGAGCTACGTCTCACATAGATTGTGTTGTGTGTGCATGCATTATATAGTAGCTCTGCAAGCCCACAGATTAGTAGACTTTTGAGTTTGGTGTGATAGTTGTCTATTGTGGTTGTTTCTGCCCCAAAATAGATTTTTTAGCATAAATCTCGATTGAATTCATCAAGTTTATAAAACTATACCCCAGTTCCTATTTTGGTATATTTTCATTAATTTAACTTAGCTCAAACTTAAGTCGAGTATTAGATCTTTAAAACCTGATATTCTTGTATTTAATGTATATCGATCTGAACTGAGTCTTAGCAAATTTTTCCTTTGAAAGGGTATACTGATACTGATCAGTGTTTCTTTTTTGGGTTTGTATCTTTATTACAAAACTAATATTTTCAAGATTTCAATAGTTTGATAGTTATGCCATCTAGCGATACAATTCAAGATAAGATAATATGAATTATATGTACGGTTAAAAAAATGAATTATAAGTAGGAAAAAGAATTAAATACATTCTTAATGTTGTCCATGAATATCAAAATAAGTGCAAGTATTTTTAAATATCAAGAAGTCCTTAATGTTATGTCCCTCTCTACTATTACCACTTCATATATTTATTTTATTTCATATTTTCATATATTTATTTTAATTTTTTTACATTAACAATAAAAACTATCTATATTTGGATGAACTAAAATTAAATCTCATTTTAACACTATTAGAAAATCACTCGGAAGCCGACTGACATATCAACGACGAGATGGCCGTCGGTATATGCCGACGCAAAGCCGTCAGTGAATATTTAATCAAATCATTGACACCGTTAACGATATTATTGACGGTTCATGGTGGGAAATTCTCCTGCCGGATTACCGACGGGATCATTGACGCCATTGTCGGTGGAGTTCTCACCGACTGACGTTTCACCATTGACAGTTTTTTTAAAATTATTTTAAATGAAATTACTTTTCATGATCTTTCAAATGCATATTTATTTAAGACGGATTTATATGAAAAATAGAAAGAAAAAAAAGTGTGTTGTGTTCTAAGAGCATCCACAATTGAGAGCTCCTTAGAATCTCTAGAGAGCCACCCCCTCCACAGTATAGTAGGGGATTCTATAGATTTTTCATCATGTTTTTATAAATCAAATTTAAAATAAAAAAATTCATTAAATTTGAAAATTACAATAATCCTAAAAAGGTACATAATAAATAAAATATAATTTCATTATAGGAGAAATTAGGTAAAAGAAAATGATGAGGACTAAAATATGCACCAGCGTTGTGCATAATACGGCTGAAATATTTCTCTCGATTATTATTATTATTATTATTATTATTATTTTGAATATTTGGTGCAACCCTGACTTGACAGGGCTGACTTTATTAATCGAGAATCGTCTTAGCAGCTTAACCATGTTCTCAACTTGGCAACCCAGCCTTGGCTCCCAGTCTCGATAATTCGGCTCTACTTCGACTCAGATAGTCCAGCTTTGGCTCCCATCGCCGACTATTCAGCTCAGAGACAAAGACTAATGTAATAGTCTAATAGGGGCTTAGGCCCAACTATTCGAATTAATAGGCCGAAAGACCTTAGGTTTACTTTGATGCTTATAAATAGGAGTTTGATTATTAGCTTAGGAACCTCTCCATGATTCATCTCTCAATGTAAATGTAAACACACAAAGTATAGTAAAAAAACTCCCAAAAATCCACCCGTAGATGTAGATCTTCATGATCAAACCACATAAATTCTCGTGTTCTTCATTGTTTTACTTACCCCATTAATTTTTGTTTCATCAGAAATATAAAAAAATAAATAAAAGAAAAGTGACATTCAACGGCTCGATTTTAGAATTTGATTTCAATTTCTATTTTTTTTAAAAAAGGTTATGCGTGCAATGACATGCCTGTTATATAACTCAACGAGCCAAACTCATCATATCGAGCCATTCAATTGAGCCTAGGGCTTGACAGCGGATTGGAATTCAAGCCCATTGCAGCTGCTCTAAGAACGAGAGAAAGGAAATAAATTGAAAATTAAAGGTACCGTATGTATTGGATTATATAGTGGTGTATTAGTCATTAATAAAATTTATTGTGACTTTTGAGAGATGTGTACATTTACAAGTTTTGCTTAGTAGTCTGAGAAAAAAAAAAGATTTTGCTTAGAAGATTGGTGGTTGTGTAGCAGTTTCATTTTCGGCTGTTTTCTAGATGTTTTATTGTAATGGACAAATTTACACTCATCTGTCTATTTAATTAGAGATTATTACGTTTTAATATAGACAAAACTCCATAGTAGTCGATGCCAATACAACACAGGGCCTAAGGCCGAATCAAATATTTGGGCCTTTATTTACAAGAAACAAGTGATTATTATTTTTATTATAAATTTATCTATTAATTCATTTATTGAAGTCAAATTTTGCTGAAATATTTAAATAAAAATAATTAATTCATTAAATTCTTCTTTTGATACCGTTGAATGTGAATAAGATTGATTATTTTTATTTTTTCCTTCCGAATAAGTCCTTTATCTTCCTCATTTGATTTTAGTTTTTCTTTATTTGGAAGATAAAGAGTAAATAAACGTTAATGTTTTCCTTGCAAACTTTCTTGTACAATATGCACAACTATTTATTAACAACAAATATTATTGAGAGATTTTATATATGGACTATGCAAAATAGTAATCTACCATATTACCAACTAAATTCAAATGCATGTAATACAGGGCAATTTGTGTTAAATTATCAAAAAAAAAAAAACTTTAGAATCCGGTTGATTAGACCAACCACTCTAGTCAAGTTCCAGTAATCTTTACTTTATTTAATCTCTTTTGACTTGTCTTACTCGAACATTTAATTGTTTTTTAACCCAGAACTTTTAAGATATTAAAAATATCTTTCCCCCAAAAGTTTAAATAAAATAAATATGAATCAATCTCCTTTTTATTCGAAAACAGCTGTCTGCGTGAAAGCAAAAGTAGATATGCAAAGAGAAGAGGTATTAACATCAATTACCTGAAATTAGCTTGCATCCCATTTTGTTTTGTTTTGTTTTGCCCAAAAGTCAAAAAGACTAATTTAACCTTTTGTGGGTTGTGGAAGTGAAGTGGAGATAGTATGCATGTTGGGATTGGACAGCCACACCACCAAAATCTGCGTGCTGTTGAGTTCGAATTCTTACACGTGGATCTCACACACGCTTGATTTCGACCCCTAATAATCTTCATTTCTCAACTTCATTAGGTGACATTTCAGATTTGGGATCCACAAAAATTTAATCCCATTCATCCGTCGCACTCATCATGTATAAATTGTTGAAATACATTGAACTTAAATTAGTCTACAATGTGTGACTCCATGGTATGCCAACTTTCTAGAGAATGTTTGATTTCATTTTGAGAACCACAACCCCAAGATATTAAGGCTAGGTGTTGAAGTTGAGTAAAATTTTTGAATTGACGGAGTTAGAAAGTAGTTTTCAGGAATAGTTTTCAAAGAGTATTTCTCGTCACATTTTGTAATCTCTCGCGCGGTACCACTGGTACCAATTATAATTATTAGTATTGTTTTCTGATAAAAAAACAAAAAAAAAACCATAACTCTAATTTTTTGATTTCATTTCCAATTAGGTATAACGTTTCAATGCACACACGTTTTAGATATGTTAAATGTCCAATTGTCCATCTAATGATAATTTTTGGGCACTTTGAATGTGATTAACTATAGTTTTTAATGATTTATATATATATATATACACACCCTATATATATATATAACCGTGTAAAATTATATTTATATGAACATATATTTGTATTTTATATAAGTGGTATCGACAATAACATACTGCATCGAGTATAGTGATAACAAATCAATTTTTAGGTATATCATTGAAGATGCATGTATATTGCTACAATTCTATTAATCGATCTTATTGAAGTGGGACTTATCTTTTTATAGGTTAGGCGTAGGAAATTTTGACTGGTCTCACTTGCTACATTGAAGAGGAAACCAAAAAATGTGCAGTAGATTCTCTGCATAAGTATAGTGACTAAATTTATTCGCTAATATGTGCATGCACAATACACATAAATGATAAACTAAGTTAACTAACTCTGTGAATTAAATCCAATTAATATTATACAAACGAACACATGAAATATAGATATAATTTTAACTCAATCGCTATGAACTCAAGATAAAAACTTCATTAACATAAACAGATCTTTCACAAAATAAGGACTTACATTTTTAGCTAAATATATTCAATGAGTAAGCGTGTGACATATGCTAGGTACGATCATATCAATTATATTAACATATAAATGGGGTTTTCATTTTGCTAAGTCAAAAATCCAAATCAGCAACTTATCGGAAAAATTGACACTGCCGCCAGGTTTAATCAAAAAAATAAATCTTTCACAGCCTAATGCGTGTAATAATTGGCCACTACTCACACTTAACCTAACCACAGAATTAAAGCCAATTAACCAAAGGGTTGACCATAAATTATTGGATTAAGCCAAACAAAGTGGGCCCTGTTTCTTTTGTTCCAGCATGTACCACGAAAAGCGACACCTCCACGTGGCGTCGTGCGATTCGCTGAGAAGCCGGAAACTATGGTGAATTCATGCTAGAATTAGGCATTGGTCAACATGTAAGAAATTCTTCGGCGTTCGATTCGGTTTGGGAGTATCATATCTTTTTTTTTAACTCAATTTTGATTAGTATATTGCATTATTGACTATTTTATATTTATGCCTAACTTTGGGTAACAAACTTTGTAATAATCTTTTCATTCTTTCATGTATGTTGTCAATTTATGTGACCAATAATTATAGGGCATAGGTATATATAGTACTATACGTGGCTTATTGATCGAGTATATTAGATTAGAACAAGGCCCCCCCTTTTTTTGTTTTTATTTAATCTGTGTGGATGATACAAAACCACCTTTTGTAGCAAATACGTATATTCCTTTAACAAAAAATTTGACCTAACCTGGGCAGGGGCGGAGCCAGACTTTCGTTCCAGGGGGTCCAATTTTTTTTTTAATAAAAATAATAATTAAATTTAAAAAATAATAAATTAATTAAAATAAATTAAAAATAAATAATAATCATTAACACAATTATAAATATCTTTTAAATTACAAAAATACATTTCGTTCATACAAAACAACTTCAAAAAATCAAGATGGATAAAACTTGGGATTTTGGCAAATAAAATCATGAACTATTTCGAATTACCAATTTTAATGTGACGAATTAAATAATCATCTTTTCAATTTTTGCAATTTTGTCCCTTGCAATTTTTTCTGATCATCGGATTGTTGTCTTGGAATTTTTGTGGATTAATTCTCCACGTAATATTCATGTTACGAAGATAATTTGCAATAAAATTACTAAATATTGAAAATTACGGTGCAAATACAGGATACATCCCTTGCTTATTTAAAGAATTTTTTAATTAAATTGTCTGAAACAGCGTCGTTTAGACCTCACAAAAATTGTAAGAAGATAAAATCATATTTTATTTTTTTTAATACTAAAATTACTAAAATATACCTACTATTTTTTAAAATTCCAAGGGGGCCCAGTGACCCCCCTGCCCCACCCCTAGCTCCGCCCCTGAACCTGGGTATAAATAAATTAAGATTTATGCCATTGTCATTTGCCTACTATCAATTTAAGGAATTTTATAATTGTCGTAGTATCCATATCCAGGTGTCGGGTTTGTATATGGATTATATGCTTTATATTATTTTGTTTGTGGTTATACGCAAGATAATATGTTGAAGGCACTTTAGTACATAACATATGTAATAATTGCATTATATTACATTTTAAATATATTAGAAGAATATTAGAACACACTGATGCTTTATGCATGTGCTACATACATTCACAGATTTCTGAGGTAATTAAACTCGATTATATTTTTCTAATATATTGAAATATTTTCTCTCATAAATTGCCGATGCATGAGATTTTTAAAATTGATTATCGTTATTATAGATATATATAGTCCTTATAAATGTAATACATAGAAAACTCTATTTAGGATTAATAATTTTGAAAAAAATAAAAGGACAGATTATCATATGGTTAAAAATTGCACACGTTTGTACACCACTTCTTCAAGCGCGCATTCATTTTTCATTGATTTGATTTTATAATAGGTGTTTCCGGGGTACTTGGCTTTTAGGCTGGCTCCTGATGCGTCTGGCGTTTTTCTGTTTCAGATTCTCTGGCTGTTGGCTTCTCTGTGGTTTTTGTTCTTCTTGTTTGGATTTTCTGTTTAGGGGTCTGGGGCCGGTTTTCCTAGAGGCGATGGTTCGGTTGGAGCCTCTGAGGTTTACCTTTTCGCCGCCGCCCGTCTTGTTCTTTGATGTTTTTCGTTTGTTTTTGTTTGTTCGTTTGAGTTTTCTTTTCTGAGGCTCTTCTCTTAGTTTGCGCCTGTGCTCTCAAGGGTTTCGAATTATTTTTTTCAATAAAATTTTTATTTCACCAGATTTTATAATAGGTGTGATGCTATAATATATACACGACTTTCATCAAAATTGAATTATTAATACAATTGTACGTGGTGGAGATTTACTATATATAATATATTAATAGTTAATTATTAAACTTTAAACCTTTTTTGTTTGATAATATATACAAATATAGATATAAATTATTAAGGTTAATACCATATGACTCATAATTCTAAATTTAAATTAATATTTTCTTAAATTGTATGAATTGTTGAGATAATAATAATAATAACAATAATAATAATAATAATAATAATAATAATAATAATAATAATAATAATAATAATAATAATAATAATAATAGTTGTATAACATAAATTAAAATTATAGTCTAAATTTCAATTAACGAAATAATAAAAATAATATTAAATACGCAAGTAGGTAAGAATGTTAAGAATAAGAGATGAGTACCTAGGAAAACTTGAGGAATAAGAATATTGGAAAGCAAAATGCATTAATTTTTTTTTGAAAGATTGCACTATTTTCAAGATTTTTATTACTTTATGTGAGTGGTGTTATTTAGTCACATTATGGCCAACCATAAATTAACCAAATTGAATTTTCAGAAGAAAAAAAAATTTAACCAAATTGAAAAATAATTGATTCATTATTTTTTTTATCAAAATAAAAAAGGGTTGAACTAGTTAATTTTTAGTGTTATGTACACATTGTAGTTTTTTGTTTTTGTTTTTGTTTTTATAATTTTTTTATTTATAATAATGAAAAAATAAAAATAAATTATAAAAATAAAAAATAGCTATAATGTGTACTACAAAATAATAAAACTAGCTAAATCCTTTTTCATTTTCAACCAAAATCTTTAAATGAAGAATCTAGTTTTTTATAATTTTATTAGTTTATAGCCGGCTACAATATCATGCATATCTTTATTGCTTTCTCTATTTCATAAAAATTCAACTACACACAATAATACTAGATTTTAGAATCAGATTAATCTCTTATGCCGGAATCCGTAGACACAAATAGGGCCGAAGATGTGATGACAATTGACAACACTATTGGAAGCAATTTGGAGGGATAATATTATCTCTCCTTTGAAGTGAAAATAAGGAAAGAAAAATGATAAACATTTGTTTTGTATAAAATGTGGAAAAAGAAATATTATTCTTCATTTTCTCATAATAAATTTATTCATCAAAATAAACGCACCCTAATAGTTAATTAAATGTTCACATAGGCTGCTGCCCAGCTTCTCACCGCACTCTACGTACTCCATTTATATTAATTTCCCATTATAGCAAGGTAAATAATGAAAATGATTACTATTATTTTTTGTCTAATTCTCTCTCTCCCTCTCTCTCTCTCTCTCTCTGAGGCGCACGCACGCACACTAACGTGGTTGAAATTAATTGTCGACTTTTTGGGACGAAGCACAATAAATTAAACTTCTTTCTCTCAAAAAAAAAAAAAAATACAATAAATTAAGCCTTGGTATTTCAAGTTTTATTATGATGTTGACAAATCTCAATTGCCAATAGTTTTCACGAATACGTTTGAAAGCTCTTGTTACAACCCTAGCTAGCCTAGTATCCTATCAACCCTATATATATATATATGCGTGAGTGTAGTTATATGTTGCTTTCATTTGTACCCACTTCTTTTGAACTTGGATTCAGAAAAATGGTGGTGGAAAATTTTCAAGATTTCAGATTGAATTTAAGTTTGTGCTTGATTTTGGAGTAAGTCGGTTTTAATATTCGACTTATGCAAAATTTTACGTTAAAATGTAATTGAACGTACACGTACACATTGGATAAAGTCTCATTGAAAATTATTCGACTTGTTGTAATTATAAACAAAAGGCTAAAAATTGTGCTGGAATTGTCAAGTCTTATAGGATGTGTTAGGATTGCAAAACAATGCAAGTTGTTTGCTAGCTTTGGTTAGTATTAGCCTATTAGGTATAATTACTAGTAAAAGACTATAATACATATGCAGGTGTAGTAATAGCCTACTAATAGATTCGCCATGCTACAACTATTAAACTTTGAAATCAACGCTTCACGCTATATATTTATCGGTCAGGGTTAAATTTATTTAACAATGAATTACCAGCGTCGAGGAGCTTAGCTCAAACGGCAAAATCGAAACACTAAAGAATGTCTTTTTCAATTGATCATTGGTTCAAGCTAATTGAAATTGTAAACACATCAGTGTATCTTAGCTGATATCATACTTTCACATAATTAACTATAGTATATCGTATATGAGTTTGAGTTTAAATTTAATTACAAAAATTTGTCTAACAAATTTTAACACATCAACAATCTGAGTTGAAACTAGCTCATGCAATGGGAGTGATTCTACCTCTCAAAATTACCCAAGATAGTTGGACATTTGATAGTGAAAACTAGCTAGCTATCACCATAGCATTTATGGAATAACTATAAATATAAAGTACAGAACTGTTCTATTTTTTATTGCGATTTTTAAACATACTATACACATATGGCTATGGTTTTGGCATCATGTTAAAGAATTCAATGTGGCGATAAAATATTTAGATAGAATTTTAAAGTTTTTAGTTGACTAATTGGTCAGGTAACTGTTGCATGATGTCATGACTAAACAACCACTTTATTTAATTTATACACGCATCATTAAGGCCAAACTTCTAAATTGATTCAATCGTTTCTTCAGAATTTTCAGTCGCAATGTCTAATTTCAAAAGCCGCATAAAATGGATAAAATATTATCAACTTTGTTTCATTTTTCCGTTTTTTGAAGCTTTCTTCATTCTTAATTTGGTGAGTTTATATTAAATTAGAAAATCTGTTAGAACCCTCGAAATAGACATAAATGAGTTTATTTTAGTCGTAGCAAATCAGATTTCCCCACGACGTACAGTTTTTCATTTTAAAAATCTTTGATCATAAATAATTACTTTAGTATTGAGTATCAGTCTTCAACTGCTACAAAGATAGAAAATGGGAAGTTGACTGATCGAATAATACTGTCAAACGAAAAAAATAGTCAAATTTTAACTATTGAGTACATGCTGCAATTAATAATTTCAATTTCATATTTTCCATACTTACGGCTAGATTCTTGATTTTTATTTTATTTTTCTCTTCAAAGTGAGTTATTGGTGGGAAATTGAAGTTTGGAATTAAGAAATCATGACATTGGGGAACTCGTTTAACGATAATTTTGAAGTTATTAAGCCAATATGCAGTTAGTGCTGGGATCAATGTGACCAATTCAATTCTCTTTAAATCTTCTGTGAGATCGATTCTGTATTTCAAAGGAGGACAAAAGGAACCCTTGAACGAGTTTTATTGTTGATTTTGTTATTTTGGAACCATTGTATGTAATTATACTAGTAATTTAATTAACTCGATGAAAATTATAAACATATAATGATTATATTATTTTTCTTATAGAAGTATTACTAAAAGCAAGCATGTTAATTAATTAGTAAAAAATAGATACAGGTGGTTAAATCATTGCTGAAAATATTTCCTTCTTGTCCAAATGTGTAGTACTCTGGTTCATCCTATATACTCCCTCTGTCCCACTTCAATAGGCTCATTTTTATTTTTAGATAAAAAAGTTGTACTACTTAATTGGTGTGGACCACACTACCACTTTCCTACTGAAAAGTAAATTTTCTTAATCTTCGTGCCCAAAAGAAGTGAGCCTATTGGAGTGGGACGGAGGGAGTATTTCTGAATAACAATCAAATTTTTGAACATTGATTTTTGAACTTGAATGACCAAATGTAATAGAGGTACAACAGATCAAATTATTGGGCGTGTCTGACATACATAGTTTGATCACATTTTCAGTAAGTGAGCATATAAATATAAATAAGGTTGGAGCAAGTAAATCAAAATTAAGAAATTTTCTTATTTTTCGATTCCTTCCAAGCCTTGATTTCGGCATCAACTTTGGCTTGGACTCTGAAGTGAAAACCTGGGGTAGGCTCGTAGTCGAATGCATACTGCAAAGCCTATAACCATTCAAACGATAAACCGTCATAAAAATTATTTTTAAAAAAATGAAAATTGAAAGGTTTAGGCAAATGAGAGATTGTTGGGTGGTGATAGATATTGATATATACCTCTAGCAGTACAAAGAATGGTGCCATGAGGAATGCTTGAGCGAGGTTGTCCAACAGCGCAGGTGCTCGTTTCTGCAAAGCGCGTGCCATATTACTATCTCAACTCAAGACACTAAAGCACGACAATTCATCTCAACTCACCTCAAACACGCCATGCCCTATGAACTGTCCAGTCCAGCAGATTAACTGAGATGCCAGAACCACCTGCTCAAATGATGCAAGATTCAGCAAGAAACTCCACCCCCATACACATTATGAGCATCTCCAATTCCACAAGAGTCGTTACTCTACCAAATTCTATATATTTTAGTATCTCTTGTTTCTAAACCCTAATATAGCTCGGCATTTCCTAAACCTCTTATAACATGCAGTCAGCATATGCAGCATCTGGGAAAGAAAATAGCGCGATTAAGGGAAGAAATCACCGGAAAAGGCAAGGCATGAGTGAATTGCCGGAGCTGGTTTTATAGAAGCACAAATATAGAAACACTTTAATTTAGCAAGACGAGAGCAAGGAAGAGGTGGAGGAGATGGATAAGACTCAGAAGACATCTCCAGCAATTGCACGATTTTTTTTGCTACGGACTTAAAAACAGTTAGGTCTAAGGTAAAATGTGCTACCTTGGGTTCCTACAGTTGTAATATCTTTAAACAACTGAGCGAACATCTTGAAGAGTTTTCATAAAACCAACGAGACAGGTCCCATTAGTAAAGTAGTTTGCATGGGACCAAGAAAGGGGAGCTGGAAAAATCCATGAAAGAAACATAAAAAACATTGATGAAAGATATTTACAGTCAAGATCATGACACTGAACCTGCCGATTTCTGTTTGTACCACTCATTATTCTTTTCCTACTGAATATATGATAGCCAGAAACAGCAGTAATGTGTTTGAGAATCACTCTTGATATTTCACATCTAGAGGCACATCAGTTGGTAAGTAGTGCTAACGAGTAAAAAAAGAAAAACAGTTGTGCAGGACACACTTCGATAAACTAGAAAAGGTAAAATTATGGATAAAAGGATTTTTAAACTAAAATTTTCACCCCTAGCTATATGACTAAAAACGCTACCAATCTGGCCCCCACAATCACGCGACCAAAAATGCCTATTGCACGCCATCTTCCACAGGTATCATTGCTATGAAACCCCTTCAACAAACTTAGGAAATGATCAGGGAGATGAACTCAGGTAATATACTTGTTTATAAAATGCAATAATGACAAGTCAACAAACTGACTAACTAAATCATTCAGATTCATGACATGAAAACCAGAGAAGTAATAGTGATTGCAGATCCTATTTGGTTCAGCATCATACTTAGGACTCTGCATACAGAAGTACATAAACACAACTGGATGAAATGCTATTATAGCTATAAAAAACTCGGGTCTCTTACGGGGCGTTTACTTTGAATGATAGGATGGATAGATAAAAATAATCCAAGCTTATCTACCATTAACTTTGATGGATTGATTAATTTTGGACTTGTTTGACCATCTTATCCTTCAAATACTTAATTCTATGTTTATCAATCTATCCTATCACTAAAAGTAAATGCCCCCTTAGAGGTGTCACTTAACACTAAACACTGCCAGATACGGACATTAGTAATCTTTTGTTTAAGCAGATTAAGTACTAGACCTAAAGAAGTCATCAAAACTTGTCCAAAATGGCTCATATTGAAAAGCCAATAATGATACTTACCGAGCTTGCACAATGAATTAACCAGAGTATATTATCAAGAAGAAACTGACAAAGTTTGAAAGCACGAATTTAGACCAATAGCACAAAAGACCAAATTAAGAGCCAATTAGCAACACCAATTGAGATAACTCAAGTCTGCATTTTTCTCTTTCAACTATCTTGAATCAAACTCCATATATCATCTCCATTCAAAGAAAATCCCTAATCCCTTTCTCAATAACTTCCACATGCATAACTCTAACTCTAACATAAATCAATTCGAACAAATAACACCATCCAAGAAACAAGACACCAAATTGGAGGAAATTACCTTCCAACCCAAAGAGAAGCCGAGGCGAAGACCGAGAGCACTGCTTCCAGCCCAACACAAGAAGCACAACAAGGCAGCTAAAGAACCTGCTTTTTTGTCCAAACTCAAATAATACAGAGCATAAATCACAGTGAGCAAGAAGCCGTAATTGAGGACCAAGAAACTCTGACCCAACAAATGAATCGGCGACTGAGTGAATAAAGGCGGGGAGAAATTCAAAAGAAGCAGTGCTGTAAACAAGATTGGCCAAACAAAGACCATGTGGAAAGCTATGTTTATGGGGTTGTTGTGATAAGCTCCATAGAAAGCAAACTGCTCCTCCAAATCAAACATGCCCATCTCCAAAGTTTGCTTCTTTCTCTCCTTTCTTGATTGTTCCTGCAATTAAGGAATTCTGATAAAAATTGAATACTGTGATGAATTTGGTAGGGAGTTGGGGAAGGGGAAATAAATCAGCAGAATTACACGAAAGTCTAAACAAGCGTCAAGCGGCTCTATAAATAGATTATCATTATCTGCTAATTTTTCATCTTTCCATTGTGCAATTTTAGATTTGTAACTCTTATGTCCTATTTTTTCGAAAAATCTTCTCTTTTTTTGTTGCAGAAAACTTGTGTTGGTTCGACGGCGTTGGCAGCAAATCGGTCGAGATGATGAAGTGAAGAGGAATAAACGCTGAAAAGGAAGAAGCTACTGTGAAGAAGAAACAACGTTTTTTTTTTATTTTTAGCTATATATATATTATTACCTGTTGCAGACGCAGGCGCCAAGGATTGAGAAGGGGGGACGAATCGGGGCCACAGGGGGCTGAGCGAAGGCGGCGACACGTGATGAGGGAGATTGGGAGATGAGGGGGTTGGGCAAGCCGACGACGACGGCAACACAGAGTGGCCGGAAACGTGAGAGAGAGAGAGAGGCGTTAATACTAGTTTGATTGGAATGCCGAATTGCCGATGTTATCTATGCTCTCTCTGCGTTATGCTATTTGATTTATTTTCAATTTTCCTTGGGAAATGCAGCTATCCAAGATGTTGAAGCTCTATGGTTCTGGTCAAACATTGCTTAAAGCTATCTATTACTGCGGTGCCTAGTTTTTCTGCAATTGAGATTTTATATTAATTTCGATAAATCTATTTAAATTAAATTGATCCAGATCAATGAGAATATAATAGTCACAATATTAAAAATCAAAATATATTTTACCTTAAATACCTCTAGTAAAAGTTTAACAATTTTTATACTATAATTTAAATTAAGTTCAAATTTTGAATTATATATATATATATATATCTATATTATAATTTTAAATAAATATTTTAATATATTTCTAAAAATAGAATGAAAAATATAGTATATTTTAATTCAAATGAATTATCATTAAAAAAAATAATATCCACTGAATGATTATTTTTAAAACAAATTTAATGATGAGTTATTATTCAATTAATATATATAAATATAAATAAAACAAGTTATGAAATGAAAAATATATAAAAGATAAGAATGTCGTTTTATATTGAAAATTAAATATTTATTGCATTTGATCAAATATCAAATTAATCCAAATAGCGTCACCCTGTTAATTTTTAGTGTTTCTGTTTATTGAAAATATCGGAGTAGAACTATCGTGACAGTTTGATACTTATTAAAGAGAGATGACAAGTTATGACTTCCACTTGAATATTTTGGACGTAAGGAATTATGAAAATGATGATGTATATAATTGCAAAATACACTAAATTTCATAAATTAATTTGCGAATGAAGACCTCATGCCGTGCGTAGCAAAGAAACTTCCCGCAAAAATTAACTAAGAGTATATGACTTTCCAAACAACAGTCGGAATTTAGCCATGAAATTGCAAATTCCTAAATGGGCTTCTTTGATGCCGAAAATTGAGTGGGCCGAGTAGCAGTAGTAGTAGTCCAATATTTACGCCCAATCCAAAATCAACTAAATCAAAAGCATTTCCTAAAATTCAATTTAAAGATGAAATTGCAAATTCCTAAATGGGCTTCTTAGATGCCAAAAATTGAGTGGGCCGAGTAGTAGTAGTAGTCCAATATTTACGCCCAATCCAAAATCGACTAAATCAAAAGCATTTCCTAAAATTCAATTTAAAGCTAAAAAGTTTTAAAAAAATGGCCCATGCAGGTTTCGAACCTGCGACCTTCGCGTTATTAGCACGACGCTCTAACCAACTGAGCTAATAGGCCAATTGATATATTTTTCCTATTTTTTATATTTGACTAGACAAATACTGATTTTAACAAAATAGTAAGAATATTCATTAATTAAATGTATTGTTTTTCTTCTGTTTCTTTTTAATTTAATGACACCATTTTCAGAAATTTTAGTCCGTGCTACACTACGTGCATCGCATTATTTATTCACATTATATTTCTACACATTTGAGCAAATTTTTATTCATTGTTGGTTGTAAAAGACTCAACAACACATTATATATATGTACTTTTATACAAATCTATGATTAATTAATAATCAAGCAGTGTAATTTATTTAGTTTAGTGTCTATGGGACCCTCTCCATATTTGAGATGCTGCAAATGAAATAATGAACGAAATCCAACTACACCAAACTCAAATACAAAATCTAAAAATGGCAATAGCAATGATTATAGATGATGCAGACAATTTTTTGCATTATCAATATTTGGCTCAGTACAGCGCACCAAAGAATGTCATGTTGCGGTGTTTCAATAAATGTTGTATGTGCATTGATTTATAAAATCAGCTGTTGTAATTCAAAATATAAAATGATTTGTTTAATTTTAAATTCTCTACTATTCAGCTACTATATATCTGAAAATTCATTCATTCTAATTTGTTCAAATATCTATTTTCAGGGAATACAAAGGGAAATAAACCATCTCAAAATGGAATTCAATTAACTGCTGAAAATGAAATTTTTAAAAATATATATATATATACATATATATA